>NC_088926.1:14155000-14167500 GCF_038396675.1 Hydra vulgaris | reverse complement strand
TATAGATATATATATAGTTTTTATTTTTTTAACTTTAAAGTCTTTTGGCCTGATTTTGATAAGTAAGTGATTTGCTTCGTTATAATTTTTAAAGATATTTTCATTTTATTTTTAATTAGTGAAACAAAAATATGGTGATGAGATTTTATCATCAGAGTCTTCATCTGAGGAAGAAGATGACAATGCAGAGGTGATTTATTTGGCAACTTTAAATAAAAAAAGTATATTACATTTTATATCTATAATTAAAGTGGTAAATTTTACCAATGTTGCTTACATATTATATAAGTATGGAAATAATGATTTCAAACTTAATATGATTTTGACTTTGCTTTACCAAACTTTGGCGTTCACTCAAAATTTTTATAAATGAATGCATAACTTCAGCAATTTTTTTCCAGTTAATTAATAGTTTTTTATTTATAATAAAAAAACAATTAGTTAATAAAATTTAAAACGCATTTTCAACGACTTTAAAAGAAACCAAGCTAAAACAGGATTACTTTTGTTAATAGCGTTACTTTTAAGTTAAGTAACGAATACGCTATTAAAGAAAGTAATTTTGTTTTAGCATGGTTTTTACATGCATTTACAAAAGCCTGCAAAATTTTACTAAAAATGAATGCATTTGCTAATACTTTAAAAGAAACCATGCTAAAACATTGCTTTATTTAAAAGCATGCCTTCATTTAAACTTTTTTAAGGTTTAAGTGAAATAACGTTTGTTTGCACACTAAAAACAATTTTAAAAGTTTTTAAAATAATTTTTAAGTTTTACTGAAATATATATAATCTAATAGAATATACAGAATTATTTTGTTTATTATAGTTTAACTTATTATTATAGTAATAATATCATATTTCTAATATTAAATACTTAATATTATAAATAAAATAATATAATAATTTCATATTAAGTATTTAATAATAATTTAACATAATAACTTATTAAATATTATTATTTTTATTATTATTTTTAAAGGTTTAAAAAAACAAAAGTCAATACAACTTCTATTTTATTTTTAGTTCCCTTTTATTTTAATTTCCTCAAGTTAAAAGCACATTGTTTGTTTTAAATGGCAACAACAACAATGAACATCAACAACAAACAAAATGCTCAACTTTGTGTTCTGATTTACTTAGAACTCACCCTGAAAATTGGCAAGCATTAACAAATTCATCAAATAAAAATGAATTTACTAACGCTGTCAATTCTGAAAGTTTCACTTCACAAGGTTTATCTTCTTTCAGAGTTAAACCATTTATTACTTCTTGCAGTAACAGTTTTTCAATAGAAGTATTCCTATGAGAAGTTAGCATTTATTTTCTTAAACATTCTAAAAACATACAATACAGATATACATCCAAAACTATTTTATATATATATACTTTTTAAAAGCATACAGTGTAAACTTAAAGCTGCTTTTTTTTATTGATAACGAAAATAGTAGCGTGAAAAATAATGTGAAAATCAAGACGACGTTTTGTCATGACGAAAAAATTTGCTTCATGTGATTTTTTCATCTTGTGGAAAACTTTAATTATCATTAACTTGCACGCACTTTTCAAATGCATGAAATAATAAAAAATAAATAAATTCAATAAGGATGTTTGAAATTTCCAATAATTAATTAACTAAAATAAAAGCTATTTGAAAATAAATGTCTTTCATAATTTAATAATAGATTTTTTGAATAAAAAAGTTATTTTAAAATAAAACTCCCTTATTTGAAATATACCTTTTAAATTAGACGTTTGTCAATAAATAAAGATACGAATGTCAACGTTTATTTAAAAAAAACAATTTTTTTTTTAAATAAATAGCAATCTTTTTAAAACTTTTAAACAACATGTTTCATAAATGACGATTGACATCATCGGGTATGAAAAAATTAGTTACTATTTCTGTATATAAACAAATTATTGTAGAAAGAAATTGTAACTTGTTTTTTTATTCCTGATGATGTAAATTGTTATTTATGAATCATGTTTAATAGTTTTAAAAAGTTTGTTATTTATTTGAAAATTATTACTAAACTAATGTTACTAAGGCCGTACATATATATATATATATATATATATATATATATATATATATATATATATATATATATATATATATATATATATATATATATATATATATATATATATATATATATATATATATATAAATATATATATATATATAAATATATATATATATATATATATATATATATATATATATATTATATATATATATATATATATATATATATATATATATATATATATATATATATATATATTTACAAGCCTTGTTTTAAAGCATAAACTGACGCGCTATTATAGGTAATCAGTGGTCTGTTTGTGATCTGGACCCCCCCACTCACTAAGGTGAAGATGAGGGGGGTGGGAGGGATTTGGGGTAGCACCAATCAAAGGGGCAAGGGGCAACCAACTTACAAAAGGTACAAACATTTATTTTCTAACATGAAACATACATGATTCATTTGCTAATGAATGTAAAGATAAGGCCATTAAATCTTTATTGCATTTTTTCATGCTTTTACCATAAGATTCGAACTTTGATAGTGTCTATCAGAGTTGATAATGCCGCCCAGCGCCAAAGTAAATTTTTGCCGAAAGGCCAACTTTTTAGGGAGGCGGAAGTTATTGGCGGCGGCCTCCCGATCAATTTTTAGCGGCAAAAAGTTTTTTCTTCCGCCTCCAGTGGCTTCTGTCTTTCTATTGGTGGCTGCAGCCAGAGTTCTTTTTTGGAGCCAAAATATTTTGGAGGCCGACGCCAATATAGAGGCGAAAGCCAATGGTGGCCGCCTCCAGAAGAAATTTTGAAGGTAAAGCTTTTTGGAGACTGTCTCCAATGGCTTTTGCCTCCTAACTGGCTGCGGCCGTCAAACTAGAGACGAAAATATTTGCCTCCCGCCGGGGGATGTGATGAAAAATAATTAAAGCAATTGAATATTAACTAGAAGCAAATGTTAAATACTTGACATTAAAGTTTTGTTTTATATGATTTGTTGACTATTTAAAAAAAAATTTGAAAAAAAAATTATAATTTAAGCAGACAATTATTTTTTTGTCCGCCCTAATTAATAATTTAATAATTTTTCTAGGACTAAATAAATTAGTATTTTTTTATTTCAAAACAAATGTTAAAAATTAAAAATTTTGTTTATGTGCCTTATGCAAAAAAGTCAACAAAAAATGTTTATGTCAAATAAATAAATTGTCAGTTTTTGATCAATGTTTGGTATTTTGTCGCCCTTACGTCACGTTAAAACTTTTATTTTTGGACCATAAGATTAATTTATTAATTTTATTCATTATATATTGTAAAAATATTTGAAAAACACAACATCTTTTAACATTATTAAAAATTGATAAATTTAATTCATTTTGATGTCGGTTTGAGTTGAACTTTTTCCAATAATCCAAACTTTAACAAAAAAAGTTTTTTATTGATAGTAAAATTTTTTGCTATAGAATTGAAAATGAAATACACGCTTTAGGGGCTGTGCATACGGATAAAAATCATAACTGGGATAAAAAACAACAACTGCCTAACTGGGATAAAAAAAAACAACTGAGATCTAGCCTCTCTTTTAAAACTCATACAATTTTAATATTGTATGTAAAATATTATCCTGCCTAGGCGAGGTCTTGCCTATGAATCACCGGGTTTCCGCTAAGGCAGGGGTAAAAACTCTTCATATGAACACAAGCTAAAAATTTGGTTGCAAAAAAATTTCTTTCATAAAAGTTTTTATTACTCGAAAAATATAATTCAAGCTGATATCAAATTAAACTAAATTTATTAATTTTTTATGAATGTAGTGTTTTTCAATTATTTTTACAATACAAAATGATTAAAATTAAGAATTTAAGGAGGATGACCACAAAGAAAAAAAAAATCAGATCTGTAACAAAAATTTAAAAACCACTACTTGATTCAAAGTAGTTAATATATATCTTACAATGTAAATATTGTTAAATATGTGGATCTTTCACGAAAAGGCAGGAAATTGCCAAAATCACGTTAAAATTAAGCTTTAATACCTACGCTTTGCGACACAATTTTTGAAGTTATAGTAATGCTTAAGCTTTGAAAGCAATTTTGAAACTCAGCAATTGTATGCTAAGTATAATAAGCATGATATTCTTTTTTTAACTTTGACATCATCTTTTTTAAGCATAATTTTTAAACGACTTGTTTCTTTTTGATGAAACGCCAATAAACTTTTCAAGTCAAATTTTATATCAACGAAATTAAAAACTCTGTTAAGGTTGTATTTACCGTCATTGAAATAAAGAATTGCAGAACTAACACCCACTTTAATTAAAACTCTTGTAACAAATATTTTTTCATCCTAACTGACATATATTTAATTATTTGTTATTAACTCTTCTTTTCAAAATGTATAAAAAGTTTTTTTGCTTCTTAAAATTCTGGTGTATTATGAGACTTTTACTACTCTGTTTTTTATCAATGATAAATTTTTATTATAGTAAAAAATTTCATTTTATATTTTTATTCACCTTTTTTTTTCATCACTTTTTTTCACTATTTTTCACCTATTTTTATTCAACAGTAAAAAACTTGTTTTAATTTTTTACTGTTTTGAGATTTTGACTTCCCACGAAAGAATGTGTTTTGCAACCACATTGTATTTTGTCAATACTATTGGCTTAATAAGTCTGAATAAAAACTACCTGTTTTTTGTAAACAAGTTGAAACAAAAATGCAATCTTTAAAATGTTTAAAATTATTGAATTAATACTGTTTTTTTGTTATGTGACTTCGAATGAAATGTTTGATATAACAAATAATATTTGGATATACTGTTAACAAACCAGTCACATGCACAACTAAATACAATTATTTGGATAAATAAGTGCTTTAGATTTTAAAGTAATTTTAATTGATAATTAAGATTACATAAGATGTACATTATTATGCAACCTTTATCAATTAAATTAATTTGTCTATAATTATAGATAACGTCATTAATAACAAGTAATAAGGATGACTTTTTCAAAAAAGTAACTTTTTTTCTAAGAATTTGTTTAAACAATTTAAGCTGCATATAGAGTAAGATGCAAAACGAACGAGTTAAAAAATATTTTGAATTGACTGAAAATAAGAAATGCAAATGCAAAGTGTGCATAGAAAAAAACTTAATTCTTGCTGGTAATATTTCTCATCTCAAGAATCATTTGAACTCAAAGCGCAAGGATATTGCCATCGAACTTGGAATTTTTGAAAGAAAAAGAGTTCAAAACAAAAATCATGATAACCTTGAAAAAGTTGCTATTTTTGTTTCACGTAGAATGGTTAAGTATGACTTTGATATTAACGATACAGTAAGAGGTTTTATAAAGTCAGTTCTAATAAGAAATTTGCCAATGGCGATTGCTGATGATATGGGGAAGAATGAGATAATTAGAAAAGCTTTTCAAGCTTTTAGTGTGACATGGAATCATCAGAAAGCAAAATAATTTATTCTTAAAGCTGCTAATCAAATTTATGAAATTATTGGAAAAGACATAGAAAATGTATATCCATTATTAATGTTTGATTCAGTGTCTCGTCTCAATACGAATATTTTTTCTGGAAGTATTCGGTTTACAAAAGACGGAAAATTGTATGATTGAACTTTGGGAATGCTCACTCAGCACAGGCGACAATTTGAGACAGTTTTACCGACCAGCTAATTACTATCCTTGTGAAAGTAGGGAAAGGAATAGGCGATATTTACTCAACTTGTTCAGATCAAGGTAAGAACATGATCAAAGCTTCTAATAGTATCAAAGAAATGCAAAATCAAATGATTATTTGTAATGAATTTGTTGAGGAAGCACAAAAGTTTAATTTTAAAGATTTTGATTTGCTTAATTGAGTCAATCTTGAAAATGAAGTTGTTTTTTGAAAATCCCAAAAATACAAATGATGATAGCGAAAGACAATAGCAAACTCTAGAAAATGGGAGAAGTTTAAATGTGTTAGAAAACAATATTGGTACAATCTGCACCAAGATGTTTTGTGGAGCGCACGTTTGCCAATTAGCTGCTAAAGATGTTACTGAGCCGTTTGAAGCTCTTTCTGAAATAAGAAAATTCATAAAAAATATACAAATGCCTAAATATGATGCAGTTTTTGCTAATCTTAAGAGACCACTCAAAGATTTTGCTCCGAAATAGTGTAGTATGTATATTATGGTATCAGACATGTTTGAAAAACTTGCTATATATGAAAAGATTGGGACGAATTGAAATAACCGGGACCTACCCAGCAGGCATGGATGTCCCTGGGATGTCTATATGACGTCTTATGGACGTTGCAAGTCCGTAAGATGTCCTTAAGACGTCCAGTGGGCGTTCTGCGCCCGCTGGGTAAGATTAAATGATAAAATCTGAAAATTTATTGAAGAATATACAAAAGTATTTGAACCAATTTTTTTTGCAATGAAGGGTTTTCAAAGATCAGACTATACCATGTCAGACTTCTTTTTATGATGGATGAGAATGGTAATGAACTTGAAAAAAATTCCCGATGGAAAAAACAATTTCAAATCTAAACTTCTCGAAGCTTTAAATATACGTTTGCAAAAATTTTTAGAGTGCAATGCTTTGATTGCTGCACTCTTATTGGATCCTCGTTTCGCATGGAGTACTGCTGGTCATGAAGTCTTCAATGATTTATTGAGAAGTCGTGGAGTAAATCACCTACTTAATATTCGTTATTTTAAAAACTCACAAATAGAATTTGCTGAAATTGCTCGACAGGATGAAAATGTATGAGATAAAGATGAAGACCCTTTGACTCAACAGTATTTCAATAATATTTAATAACTGATACTTAATCAAAATTTGATATATAATGATTTAAATGAAATTTTTATTAAATAGTTTCAATAAAAGAAATTTTTTTATTTAGCATTTAAAAGTTTTCATTGTAAATCAATAAAAATTCAATACTACTTTTATATTAACTTTCATCATCAATAGAAAATTAGTAATGTCAAGGGTTAGGGTCATAAATTCATCTATTTTTTTTTTCAAAAATCAAACTAAAAATAAGTATAACATTTTATTGATTTACAAGTAAGTTTAGTTTTCAAAGCTTTTGTATATCTTCTTAATTTGATTAAATTTAATCAAATAAATTAGATAAAAATGTTGCTTGATAAATAACTAATAACTAATCTATCTTCTTTAAGGTGGAGGTCAATGTCAAGCCATACATGTTAAGCCAAATACAAGAATTCAGCAGTTAACAAATCAGCAATTAACAAAGAATCAGCAATTAACAAATATGTGTATAGTGAGCCATGTATTGGGGTAAATGAAAATTTTAATATTCTTATATTTTAAATCGTGATGATTATAATAGGAAGGAACTCTATAAGATTTCTCGAGTTATTTTTGGTGCTGCATTTTCTCAAGTTAAAGTTGAACGAGATTTTAGTAGTTTTGCAATGGTCTACACTCATTTGAGAACTTGACTTTTCGGATGAAACATTAAACGCGATATTAGTCGTGAGACAAAATTTGGATTTGCTTGACAAAGTAAAATTCTTTTAAATTAACATTAACCTTATAAAAAAAATGAATGTACGTAACGCTATTTAATTCAAAATGTAAAACAAACAATTACTTTTTCTAAATAATGAAAGTCTTGTCTTTAATTAACGGAAGTTAATTTCAAATCCAGTGAAATTAACTTTTTTAATGTTAATCAAATTGATTTTTAATTATTTCAATGTAAAATAAAATTAAAAAAGTTATGCATGAGAATTCTAAAAATTTTTAATTATAAAATTCATTTATGCTTAAATGAATGTTCATTAAAGTTTGGTGTAAATGTAAAAGTGCTAGTTTATTCGACTGTTTCAGTAAAAAACTATTCTCTGCAACAAAATCGCTACTTTTTAAAAATAGTCAAAGATTGGCAATTAATGCACAGTTTGGATATAAATTTTTGTCAGTCAGTGAAATACAAACTGTAAACTTATATAAGGCTGTCAACAGGTATCTGTCAACGGGTACCTACCCATTGGTCACTGTCGGTAGCATTCTTAAATGATGAGTAACCATCAATTGAAAAAAATATATATTTGTAATCATCATTTAAGGAGCAGTCATTTGTAAAAAACTTTTGAGTATCTGTCGTTTAAAAAAATAAATTTTTTTCTTTAAAAAAATGTTTTATGTTTGACCCATTAATATTATGTTCAATTTTTTGTTTAATAACCAAAAAATAATGTAATAACATTCTAAAGAGTTATACACCAATCATTAACAGAAAAAAATATATATATATATATTACTTAAAATTATAAATAATGGCTTGCACAAAATTTATATAAAGAGAAAATATTAAATTCAATTTAAAATAGGAAATTTACTTTAAAAAAAATTTTACAGGAGATTTTTTACTTTGTAGTAAAAGTTTAATATGACAATTGGGTAGTATATAAAAAGAAAAAGATAACCTAGGAGTAAAATCAAACTAATGTAATACTCAGTGGGCAGGGTACGTTTTTATTAGGTTTAAACCTAATAAAAATGTCCATAGAACATTTAAAAAAAGTAATGTGCCCACTGGGAGAGGTAATGCTGTAGGGCCTAAATAAATAAAAATTTTCGCTCGTTCCAAAAGACTTGTTAAAATCATCTTAAAATACTTTGTTTAAATATTATAACTGCCAAAGCATAAACAGAGAGTTTAGGCTTTGGCAGGCATCTTTAAACTAAAAGCATTTCAATCTTTATTTAAATAGGATTTAGTTGGTGGTTAATAAATTAATCTAATGTATATTTAAAGTTACTAAGTTAAATTATAGTGGATTTTTCGATGAAAGAGCCTAAATTGATGGTTATAATTTATGTACAAATAAGCGCATGCAAATAAGAAAAAAATTTTCTGACGTGCAAATATACGAACAATGCTTGCAGACATTTCAATGTTTTAAACTTACAACAAGAAACATCACTGAAGCAATTAAAATATTTAAAAAATTCGATTTAAATATTTTAAAACTTTATAAATTCAATTTTCGATTCTACCTTTTTAAATGTTTTAAAAGTATAGAGTCAATTTATGAATTTTATTAGAGTCAGTTTATAAATTATTTTTGTTGTTGTTGTTGTTGTATTTTGGCAAAACTGTTAGCTTAATACAGCGTAGTCGCAAATTTTTAATAAACATTCACATATATTTTTTCAATAACTTTTAAAAATTTTTAAAAATTTTTAAAAATTTTTAAAAATTTTTAAATAAAACATTTAAAAATTATTAAAAATCAGTATTTTATGTTATGGTAATTGATAAAATAGATAAAAATTTTAGCATGTCGACTTGTTCTAAAATACTTTTACCAAAACTAGTCAATTAATTAGTTATTATAATTTTTTTATTTTTTCAAAAAGATTTGTTCGCCAATTGCATAGAAGTAAAATTTCCAACTTTTAACTTTTGTTTTGTATAATTAAAATACTAATTTATTCTACTTGATTTATTTGTTTAAAAAAAAAATTAGAATTTTTTAAATACTCAAATTTTTTGCAAACAATCATTTAAAATGAAACTTGATGTCAAGTAGTTAACATTTGTTTTTAGTTAATATTTAATTGTTTTAAACAAATGAGCAATTATCTTTCATTACATCTGCTGGCGGAGGCAAATATTTCCACCTCCAATTTGATGGCTGCAGCCAGTTATGAGGCAGAAGCCATTGGAGGCGGCTTCCAAATGGCTTTGCCTTTAAAATTTCTTCTGAAGGTGGCCACCATTGGCTTCTGCTTTTCTATTGGCTTCTGCTTTTCTATTGGCTTCGTCTCCAAAACATTTTGCCTCTAAAAAAGAACTCTGGCTGCAGCCCCCAATAGAAAGGCAGAAGAACCTGGAGGCGGAAGAAAAAACCTTTTGTCGCTAAAAATTGATCAGGAGGCAACAGCCTTCTGCTGTGGAAAAAAAGCGGAGGCAAGAAGGTTTATGCCGTTTATTAACACTGGTGTCTATCAAAAATGTGTGCCAAATTTTCCAGCAAATATACAATGTTATGGTCTTAAAAGGGAATTAAATTACTTTATTGTGGCCCCAATCAAAGGAGGGGGAGGGGGAATTAAGTTAATTGCCCCCTCCCCCTCCTTGGATTGGGGCCACTTTAAATCCCCTTTCCCCTCCCCCCCCCTTATCCTCACCTAAGTGAGTGGGGTGGGGGAGGGTCCAGACTACTGATTACCTATAATAAAATAGAATTTAAAGAAATAACGGCTTCATTTTGAAATTAATTTAGATATATAGATATTAGTTATCTCAATATCTAAATTAACTTAGAGTACTTCATTTGAACCATAATGAAGGTCTCTAAAAAGTTACTGCCTCCTTTATTTGTATCCCTATCTACTATAAAGACCAGATCAAGGAGAAGACAACCAACAATATCTTTCTTTTTATTAAGAAATGACTTATAGTTAGTTTGCACCCTTCACATAGGCCAGTTTGCAGATTAGAGGGGCACTGTTTTCTAGTAACACATTTAACTGTTGATGATTGAAAAATAAGGTTATTTAAAAATGCTGGCATTTTTAAATAACCTTATTTTTCAATCATCAACAGGTGTGGATTCAACAAGTTTATAATATTTGCATTTTCAGATAGTTGGGTCTAATGGTCTTATATGCTGTTAATCTTAGATCAAAACAAAGTGTTAGAAAAATTTACAAGCATCTCAAAATGGCTGAAAATTGGACTTTTTTAGGCGAGTGGATATTTTGCTTTTTGATATATTTAAGTTCTAAACTGCAACAAGCTGTCTATATTTTGCCCATTTATTGCAGACACTAGTAGCTAATCAGAAAACTTATCTATAAAGACTTGTGGATGAATAGAATAATGCTACAGTTAGTTTCATTTTGGCATATTTTAGCATTTTTAGGATTTTTTCCAAAGTTGAGGAGGTCATAATTTTTTCTAATTTAACACAAGTTAATGAAAACCACTTTTTTAAAGAGAAAACTATCCAGAAAATAGTTCTAGAAAAAATGAGACACTAGTTAATAGTGAGAAAAAAGTTATACAGGTCTAAAGTAGTCTGTTTTGACCATTTGTAAATCGAGGGGGGCTACTGTGTCATGTTTCTAAGACTATAATTTCTGAACCACTACACTTGGAAGTCTGAAATTCAAATTAAACCTATCTACATGATGCGCATAACAATATGTAAAAATCAGGAAAATCAGAAATGGTGACCCACAGACTATTGGTTAAAATATAATGATTTGACCCTTGTCACAAAAAAAAGCACTAGTGAAATAATTAATTTGAGTTTTTTTCTTGTCAACAAACAATTTTTTTTTGTTTGTTAATAACTTTTTAATAGTATATATATATATATATATATATATATATATATATATATATATATATATATATATATATATATATATATATATATATGATGATAAATGATGATTACAAATATATATTTTTTTCAATTGATGGTTACTCATCATTTAAGAATGCTACCGACAGTGACCAATGGGTAGGTACCCGTTGACAGATACCTGTTGACAGCCTTATATAAGTTTACAGTTTGTATTTCACTGACTGACAAAAGTTTATATCCAAACTGTGCATCAATTGCCAATCTTTGACTATTTTTAAAAAGTAGCGATTTTGTTGCAGAGAATAGTTTTTTACTGAAACAGTCGAATAAACTAGCACTTTTACATTTACACCAAACTTTAATGAACATTCATTTAAGCATAAATGAATTTTATAATTAAAAATTTTTAGAGTTCTCATGCATAACTTTTTTAATTTTATTTTACTTTGAAATAATTAAAAATCAATTTGATTAACATTAAAAAAGTTAATTTCACTGGATTTGAAATTAACTTTTGTTAATTAAAGACAAGACTTTCATTATTTAGAAAAAGTAATTGTTTGTTTTACATTTTGAATTAAATAGCGTTACGTACATTCATTTTTTTTATAAGGTTAATGTTGTTAAAAGAATTTTACTTTGTCAAGCAAATCCAAATTTTGTCTCACAACTAATATCGCGTTTAATGTTTCATCCGAAAAGTCAAGTTCTCAAATGAGTGTAGACCATTGCAAAACTACTAAAATCTCGTTCAACTTTAACTTGAGAAAATGCAGCACCAAAAATAACTCGAGAAATCTTAGAGTTCCTTCCTATTATAATCATCACGATTTAAAATATAAGAATGTTAAAATTTTCATTTACCCCAATACATGGCTCACTATACACATATTTGTTAATTGCTGATTCTTTGTTAATTGCTGATTTGTTAACTGCTGAATTCTTGTATTTGGCTTAACATGTATGGCTTGACATTGACCTCCACCTTAAAGAAGATAGATTAGTTATTAGTTATATATATATATATATATATATATATATATATATATATATATATATATATATATATATATATATATATATATATATATATATATATATATA
>NC_088926.1:14107500-14150000 GCF_038396675.1 Hydra vulgaris | reverse complement strand
TTTTTTTAGTGTGTCACACCTCAAATAGAACAAGATTTTTTGAATATCTTAGGAATGATTAAGGCAAAAGATCCAAAGATTTATTCAAATGAAGTTCAATTTTTCAATGAAAAAGGTATAGTTTAACATTGTAATTTTATGCAAACATGGTATATTTAAACTTATTTAAGTTTAAACATGATATATTTAAACTAAATTTTGGCTAACCCTCTCACTTGTGATGTTTTAAAAGTTTTTTCTAGTTTCAACTTTAACCTTAAACACCTTAATCTCTTTTATTCTGTAGGATGTAATGTTTTTCCTAATGCATTTCCAAAAAATTTTTCCTCAATGTTTTAAAGTACTGCTTACAGGAAGTAATTTTTTTTAACTACTCTAAGTCAGGTCAGATTTAGGATCATCATGATCACCCTGCTACCCAGTACTGCCTGTCTTGTATGGTTTGCTTTTTTTTTCTAGGCAAAGGCTCGGAGAAATAAACTCAGACTTAAAAAGTCCCCTTAGTTGGGTCTCTTGATTGAAATAATTACTTACCGAAGGCAGATTTTAACTGCATCCAGCTAAAATTCTCCTGCCTTGGAGCTCTTGGTTGAGTAAAGGCTAGAGATATTGTCTCAATAAAAATACTCATCTTAGGCAGATGTTAATTGAATCAAGCTGCTGTCTTGTAGAAAGCCTCTTAGGCAAAGACTTCTCAAGCTTCTATCTACTCCATGGTTTTTACATTTTTGGTAACTGTTGTATTTAATCATAATCGGCTCCTTGATGTGGAGCCGATGAGAAGGAAGCAGCTTCTATTCCTGCTTGGATCCAGGAGGTTATGTAGGAGGCGCATTTGTTAGCAAAGAGAGAAAAGAAATCAGTTCAATGACCATCACAAAAAAATCACAAAAAAAATCCCAGTTAGCTTTAGGGTAGTAGTAAGTAGTGCAATGATAAGATGGGTCTGAAGAAGAAGTATGAGATAAAAGATTTATAGAGATCATTGTATGGTTAGAACCACCTAAAGGAGAAAAAAAAGAAACTGAACACAAGCTAGGGTCAAAGACCCTAGCTTGTGTTTAGTTTGTGTTCAAAGTAAATAGTTTCTCTTGATTAGTTTGTTAAGTATTTTGTTATGTTATGGTAATATAAGTATGATATGAGCTTAGGCTCTTATCAACGTGGTAATATAATTTAAAGTTATAATTAAAAAAGGTAAGGCATTTTTGTTTCAAAAATATTTATTCAATAATTTCATTTCATTTCCAGATAAAAAAAAAAGGATTAAGTCAGAAGTTTGGAATAGTTTTAAAAGGTCAGAGATAGAAAATGCAATCTGCAAATAATGTAATAAAATGTTGAGTTGCAAAGGTTCATCAACAAGTAATCTATGTAATCACTTAAAATCAGTTCATAAAATTAATATTAAAAATAAATCAGAAACGTTCAGCAAAGAAGATACTGGTCCTTCATCTTTTTTAAAAGAAAAAACTAATATTTTAAATTTTATGCAAGTAAAAAGGAATAGCTTACAAGAATTTTATCAAAACTTGCAGCAATGGATGGGTTTTCTATAAATAGCATTACGAAAAGCTCATTCATACGAGAGTCTCTTCAACAACGAGGATATTCATTACCCAAAAAAAACTCTAGAGTAATGGATCTCATTCATGCATTTTTTGGCGAAGCAAAATTTGAAACTATTACAGAATTAGATTCAATTAAAATAAGCGGAAAAAAATTTTCTATAACTTTAGATGAGTGGACAAGTAAAAGAAATCATAGATATTTAAAAATTTATGTACATCACTTAGCAGAAGATTTTAATTTAGGATTAGTTCCAATAGCTGGTTCTTGTGATGCTCAGAGAACATTAGAATTAATATCTGGAAGACTTAAAATATTCAATTTTAATCTAGAAACTGACATTGTTGCTGCAACAGTTGATGGTGCTGCTGTTATGATAAAATTTGGCAAATTATCATGTATAATTAATCAACTCTGCTATTCACATGCAATCCACCTAGCAGTTACTGATGTATTATATAAACATAGAGAAATGGTTGAAGCTGAATCCGAAGTAAATGTTTCAAGTGAAGAATCGGATGATAAAGATGAAGACAAATATGACAAGTATGAAGAACCTTTTTCTTATATTTGTAACCAAGAGCATCATATTCCTATTTTGTCTGACAATTGCAAACATTTCATTTCACAAATCAGAAAAATTTGCAAATTTTTTTGCAAATCTCCAGTAAGAAATACCATTCTTCAAAATTATATAAAATTAAAAAAAGGAAAAGAGTTAAATTTAATTCTTGACTGCAAAACAAGGTGGAATAGTATAGAGGAAATAATTGGAAGATTTTTAGCAGTAAAAGAATGTGTAGTTTTAGCATTGAATGATCTTGGTTCATCTTATATGTGGAATGAAGCTTAATATCCTACACTTTTGGAATTTCATAAAATCTTGGAACCCATTCGTCTAGCAGTAGAAGGCTTAGAGCGATGAGATGCCACTTTATTAACTAGTGAAGGTATATTTTCATTTCTATTAAATGAACTGAAAAATATAAAGTCTAAAATAAGTTTGAATCTATTAAAGGCTTTAGAAGAAAGAATTCAAGAAAGAAGACAAGTTGAATTAGCATCTCTTTTACTTTTTTTGCAAAATCTGGAAAACATTTCTGGTCCAGCAAAAAAATCTAGTATACTTCCTTTAGCTTCAAAAACCGACATCATTAAATTGTCTGAAAGGTTATTGTCTACAATATTTCAAAATTCTATTATAAACACCGCTTCAGATCAAGAGGAAATCGAAGAAACTACTCATCAGAGTAAAGCTTTTTTAAAAGAGGTCATGGAGAATTCAATTAATAAGTTTCTTGAAGAGCCTGCAGAAAACATCACTAACCCAAAAACACTGAGGGCTGAGTTTTTATTATTTGAGGCAACACATAAAAGAACCAAAAACTTAGATTTATTATTTGATGCACTTAAAACTATAAAACCGAGCTCAGTACCTAGTGAACGTGTATTTTCAATTGCAGGCAATTTTGTGTCCAAAATTAGAACAAGACTTAGCCACCATTCAGTGGACATATTATGTTTTTTAAAATCTTATTTTCTCAGAAAAAATTACGATAAGTGAAATAAATATAATACACTGCGACCATTTTCTATAGACGCATGTAGAATTTGACGAATTTACAGTGCTACAGTGGTAATAAAATTGTTCTAACGGTACTTTGAATAAGTGTATGTAAGAAAATAATGATCCATTATGCATCTAATTATTAATTGTCTTGATTGTATTAAAATAATTAAATTTTTAATATTCACGTGGCAATTTTCTATAGGCGCACTAAAGTTTTTACGAGTTTTGTCGCAAATTTCTTATATTCTGTAGTATTTTTTATCTTGTGAGTCGAAATTAAGTTGAACTTAACCAAATGCCGAAAGAAAAGGTCCTTACCGATATTGAAAAAGGTCAAATATTGGCTTATCATCGAGAAAAAGTTCCAAATCGAGAAATTGCTAGAAGATTGAAGAGATCAGATCACGTTATCCGTAATTTCTTGAAAAATCCAACAGATTATGCAACAATCAAGAGAAAACCATAGAAATCTAGGGTTTCAGACCGTGAAAAACACAGAATTGTTTGACACGCATCAAATTTATAAAGAAGTTTGAAAACAATTAAGTCAGATTTGGGTTTAAATGTTTGCAAGGAGACGATTAGAAAAGTTCTTAAAGACATCCCACATATAGTACGATCAAAAATGAATAAAGCACCAAATTTAAAGCTCGTTCACAAACAGAAACGGATGGAATTCGCCCGTGAAAACATGGCACGCATTTTGGGAAGTAAGAAATTTTAGATTAAATTCTCATGAATACTTAAGATGTCTAAATAGCTGAATATTTTTGTTTTCAATAGCAGGTGATTTTTTCGGACGAGAAAAAGTTTAATCTTGATGGGCCTGATGGTTTTAGTGGCTACTGGCGTGTTTTGAGGAAAGAACCCAAATATTTTTCGACAAGTAATTTTGGTGGTGGATCTTTGATGGTTTGGCTTGGGTTTTGTGCAACAGGAAAGTTAAATTTAGCATTTACATCTTGCAAAATGAAAAGTTCTGAGTACATAGATGTGCTAAAATTATGTTTGATTCCATTTAAAAACAAATATCGACGCAAAAAGTTTGTTTTTCAACAAGACAACGCCAGCATTCACACTAGTAACGAGACTAAAGCTTGGTTTGAAAATTGAGCGAATGCTCGCAGTCCAGATTTGAATCCTGTTGAAAACATCTGGGGAATCATTGTAAGACGTATCTATGATGACCAGAAGCAATATAACTCTGTGGCAGAGCTAAAAGTAGCGTTGTCAGAATGCTGGGAGGATATGGAGCCAAAAGTGCTAGAAAACTTGGTGGAAAGTATGCCAAAACGAATTTATCAAGTAATTGAGCAAGAAGGAGGTCCAATCGAGTACTAAAAATGTGATAAAAAATATTTTTTTGGATAGTTTTGTTTAAAAATGTAAACTGCGTCTATAGAAAATAGTCAGCTATCTTTTGAACTTAATTCATTTATGATTGACCTCTTTTCAAATTTGATATTATTTTTTGATAATTTTTGTTATTTTTTTATACTTTATTTATAATTTAATGAAATACACTATAAAAATAAAGTTAAGTACGTTTTTAAGACATAATCCACATGCGTCTATAGAAAATGGTCGCAGTGTATATAAATTAAGCATGTCTCCTTATTCAATTTTTTTTTTTGAAAAATTCGAATACCGGTTAAAACCGGTTTTTCAAAAAGTCGGTTTTTGTCCAAACCCTACTGGTGATTGAACATTGCGCCAGAGGTTCAGTCAGAACGCAAAATTTTTTTTTTTTTTTAATCTTCGCTTCCAACAAGGCTGCAAGCAACAACTATTTGAGTTGGAAGTTACTGGAAAAGATAAGATAAAGTTTGTAGAGCAAATTGATTGACAGACGACTTAAAAGATTGCAAATTATATGAATCAGGAAAGCAAAATGAAGAAAGCAAGTTACAAAGAACTGATGTTTGAGGAAAAAAACTAGTCAAATAACAGTTTTTAGAGCACTTAGAAATAGTCACAGAAAAAGGATGAGACTTAATTGAATGACAAGTAACATGTGAATGAATTTTAGTAGATAAAACAAGAGATGCTAGCTCTTTAGAGCAGTGTTCGTTATAGTACTTGTAGAAAAGAGAAAAAGAGAAGCAACATAATGATGATGTGATAATGGCTGGCTTCAAGAGCAGGTCTAACTATGTTTACAATGTGTTTTTGCACCTTGTCTAAAAGAGAAAGGGCATCATAAGAAGATCCACCCCAGATATGGCTACAGTATCCCATACAAGGGCAGATTTGAGATTTATAGAGATAAAGAATAGAATCCGGAGTTAGAAAGTGTCGAGCATGATAAAAAGATGCAACTTTAGCAGAATTTGATATATGGTTTCAAAAAAAGATAGGAAGTAAGAGTTAATCCTAGCAGATGAAAGGTAGATGACTCATCGAGTACATCAACGTTCATAAATATAGGAAGATCTATATTATTGTGATTTGCTGAAAAAAATTGGGTTTTATCTGAATTGAAGTTCACCAGCCACTGTTAGCCCCATGCTGAAGCAGAAGTGAGATCATTTTAAAGCTCAAACGCCCCCTTCAAGCAATCAGAGAATGTTGGTTATTTATCAAGACAAGAATAAATGGTAGTATCATTAGCAAACAATACAACCTTAGATGTGAGAATGTCTGGAAGATCGTTAATGTAAATTAAAAAGAGTGTATAGGGCCGAGGATAGAACCTTGTGGAACCCCTGAAGTTACAGGATATGAAAAAGAGTGCTGTCCATTGAGGACAACTTTTATACTATGATTGGTAAGGAAGGATTCAATAATCTTCAAGATTTTACCTGATAAACCATAAGAAAGCTCATGGAGAAAACTAGCATGTCTTTAATCTTTATCAAAAGTTTTAGAAATGTCACAAGCGATAGCCTTAACCTCTCCACCTCTATCTAATATATGATAAAACCTATCGGTTTTTACTGTTAGCAAATGAGCTTATGCAGTAACTAAGGCACCTCCAACTATATAAAAGACACATACAAAAAATAAATAATTAAACAAATGAATTTAAAAAAGATATAAAAATTATTACTATAGACATGACCAATGATAGGAACTGATGACACACTCCTTCCAGGCTTTGCTTAGAAAATGAATCCCACAAGGCAGCAGGACATTGAACAGGTTTCGCTGAGTTACATATATAATAGTAAAATTCTAATTTATTATATTCTATTCTATATTATATATTATTATTCTAATATATATTATAGTTGAAATGCGATAATAAATAATAATGTAAAACTAAATAACATAAATTAAAAGTTATGGTTTTGACAAATAACATTAATAACAACATTTATGTGGCTTAGCATGGAATTTAGAAAATATTTTTAATGTTGTTTGTATTCTTTTTAATTTTTAGAAGAGAATTCAGAGGAGAAAAAAAAACTGACCAAAAAACCTCTATTTCTAAAAGACTTCGAGCGGCAACGTTTATTATTGAAAAAAGAAAAAGCTTATTTAAGTGATAGCGATGAAGACATAAATGATTTAGAAGAAAATCAATTGACATATAATGAAGAACAAAAACAGATAAAAGATAGGTATGCATATTTGTATATTACATATAACAGAAAATTATTACACACATAATATATTCATATATATATAAATATATATATATATATATATATATATATATATATATATAAATATATATATATATATATATATATATATATATATATATATATATATATATATATATTAGTGATGTACCGATTAATGTACAACTTATAGAAGACAACTAAAAATTAGATAAATGTTTTTACTAATTTATTATTGCTCTGTTCTTTAAGAACATTGAGCACTCTCTTTGTAGAATGCACTAACATAATTTATGTATATATATTAGTGATGTACCAATTAATCGGCATCGGCATCGGCCTAATCGGCCACTTTTTGTACAATCGGTATCGGCATCGGCCTTTTTTTTAATAATTTACCGATATGCATTACCGATAACATTTTAATACTTTTATCCTGCACTTTGATGATTATTAAATAATAAATAATCTAAACTTTATGCATCGCTTAGAATTTTTAGAAAAATTGTTTATTTTGACTTTGTTTACAGACAAGTTTATTTATTTGGGTCCAAGTATTTGTTTACCAGTACGAATTCCATGAAAAAATTTATCCAATTTAAAGCTCTATGGCTTTATATCTTCAAAACTTTAATAATTAGTTAATTCATCGGTATCGGCCTTTTCCTATCCATCGGCATCGGTATCGACATCGGCCAAAAAAGTGTTATCGGTACATCACTAATATATATATATATATATATATATATATATATATATATATATATATATATATATATATATATATATATATATATATATATATATATATATATATATTTAATTATTCACCTCCCCAAGGCCAAGAAGGCCACTACAGTCAAGGAGGTTTTTTCTCATTACAACTCTCTCTTAACTCTATAACTTTGAAACATGAACCTCGACAAACAAGGCCGCTGCGCGGAGAAACAAGTTGAGTGTGGTACTACCAGGGACGTGGTGGGATCAAACTCAGAACTTCTCGCTTATGAGGCGAATGGTCTACCACTACACCACTACCGCATGTGTGTATATATATATATATATCAGGGATGCGAAGTCCCAAAAGGACTCTGGCTTTATTACTTTTTATTTTTATGGTCTCTGGTGTCCAGAAGCTCTAAACATGTTGGTTAATTAATGACCTGCATAAGAAAAAAAGTTTTGATGTTTAATGACTTGGAACTTATTGTTTTTAAGCCCGGAGTCCTGGAGTCCTTGTCGCCATTATACCTGAGGACTGCGGGTTCAAAAAATGATTGTTCTTCTGACCTATAAGTCTTGATTTCGTCCCCATTAGTAGCCCATAAGCTTTTTTATATTTTTAAAGCTCCTGAATACCAAAAACTAGAAAGAAGTAATCTTTTTGTGACTTTTTTGGCTCTCTGCGTCCCTGATATATATATATATATATATATATATATATATATATATATATATATATATATATATATATATATATATATATATATATATATATGTATGTATATATATATATATTTATATATATATATAAACACACACACACACACATATACATATACACACATAATACCTGCCTTTTATCAAGCCAATTCTTAACAAAAAACATTGTATACCAGGCTAACATAAGTTCCAATGATCCTACTAACACTCCTGTCAATAAATTTTACATCGGTATAAATGAAATACAACTTAAAATTAGATATGCCAACTATAGAAAATCATTTAACATTAAAAATACAAAAATGACACTGAAATATCAAAAAAGTTTCGGAAATTAAAATGGAAAATAATTAAACAGTGCGATGATTACAACTCTACCATGAAATTCTGCAAATATGCATAAATGAATATAAAATTCTATTCTCCAAAAATCAAAATCTGTGAAACAAAAAAAGTGAAATAATATCTAAGTGCAGGCATCAAAACAAGTATTTTTTTGCCCAAATGTTCTGACGTCAAAACAAAACAATTTTGTTTTGTTTTTACGTCAGAACTCATTCCATTGCTTTGTTGTTGTTTTTTCCGTTATTTTCTGTATTTTCTATTTTTTAACGGTTTATTGCCAAAAGTCATGAAACTTTAAGTAGCATCACAAATTTGTGTTTTTTCAAATTTTGTAAACAATTTACATTATATTGAATTGAACTTTTTAAGTTTCAAGAAATATCTATATGTTTTTTAACAAGTACATTCATGTAAAAATATTGCATTACAGATATATTTATGTGTAAACATAGTTCTCTGTTTTAATTTCCTTTTGTAAATATATTCTTAATATGGTTTAAATTTGCATTATTCTGAATGAGTTAAATTGTTTTCTCTTCTTCCAGCTTTTTTTACAAAAATTAGAAATCTTTAGTTAAGAAAATTTTTTTTAAGATTTTTTTTTTTAAATAATCTTTTTTCCCCTTTTTTTTTATTTATAATCTCAGGCCTTGTTATGAGGTTTTGTTGCTTACACATAAGCGTAATGTAAGTAAACGTAATTTTACTTAATAATCATATTTACATCATTAAAACTTACATTCTGTCAGTTGCCTATTTTAAAGTACTGCATTGTAATTTAAATTTAATTTGAAACCACATAAAAAATCACTTAAAGTCTTTGTTTATAAAATATTTATAAAATATTTAAAATTTAAACAATTTTGTTATAAAAAAAAATTATAAAAATTCAAATGTCGTTTGAAAAAAATTTTCTCATTTAAAAAAACTTATAATATTTGTTTCTTAAAACATTTTTTATAAAACACACAGCATTAATTCCATACATTTTCTTTCTCACAAATAAGTTTTTTTTTTAAAAAAAAGAAAAAGAAAAATTTATAAACATTTTAAAAAAAAAAAAAAAAAACTATCAACAATAAACTAGTTAATCATTTCTAATCTGCGTTTATTCAATAAGCAATCTAAAAAATTAATGATAAAGGAAAAACTTTAGCTAAAAAAATCATTTAAAAACTTTTTTAAATCAATTTTTTTCTTCAAACCTGATTATGGTTTATCTGGCAATGCATTTATATACATTTATAAGTGCATGAAGCACTTTTGTATATTAGCACTTTCTCAACAAGATAAAAAAATATTCGAAACTAATCAAACAAAATAGTTAAAATGTAAAATGTATTTTTGAATAACTTGAATTTTTGAGTAACTTGAATTTTTGAGTAATTTGAATTAAATTTATTAAAAAGAATTTTCTTTGTTTTAACTAGTATGGATATTTTAGCAGTAAAAAAAATTTAAACAGAACTTTTTAGGTTTTTTAATAAATTTAAATTAAATTTAAGAAAATAAATTTAAATTTAATAGTATTTAATAATAAATTTAAAATAAATTTAAATTAAAAGATTGATTTTGTTAAAAGTCAGGGAAAATCAGGGAATTTTTTAATTTTGTACTATTTTATTTTGATGTTTTAAATGTTTTATAGTAAATAATATTCATTTTTTAGTTAACTAATTAAATAATCATACAGCTCAAAAGTTTGTTCAAATATCTTATATTTGATCATTATAAAAAAAAAAACTTTTATTCTGGTCATTTATTTACAGTATAAACCAAATAAAAAGTTTATACAAAACATTTTATGTAGGTTTGAGTGGAACCATTATTAATAATTTTGATGAATTTATTAAGTGCTTTTTTGTGTAGGAGTAGCTGCAACATATGAAAAATTTCAAAGTTTCTTTAAACCATATTGTATTTTTATTGTCTTCTTTTAGAATAAATAAAAATTTAAAGTTTTTAAATGACAGTTTATTTCAATTAGGAATGTTTAAGTGGCCCATTGTTTGAGTGGCCCATTGTTTGAGTGGCCCATTGTTTGAAAAATAGCTAGTAAATGGCATAGATAAAAAGTCAAGTGCATGCACATGCCAAGTTCAATTCAATTTATCAAATATATATCAGAGAGCTGTGACAAGTCACAGGAGGGGAAAAACATGTTCAGAAAGTCATGCCAGTATCCTGCTACATTAAACCTGCACAGTCTACATTTGAAAACCAAGGAGTTTTTATAGTAGATCAATTTCATAAAACTTTTGCAGAAATCTCTTTTGCATGCAGTACAAAATAATTTCTCATTGAACTTGTGTAATGAAAATGGTCTACTATATCAAAATATGTTTCCTGATAACACAACTGTTAAATCTTATGAGATGGGTAGAAAAAAACTTGGTTAATAATTTTGGTCATAGGCATTGTTTACACATACTTTTAAAAGAAATACCTGGAAATTCTTTTTTACACCTTTTCTTTTGATGAAAGCCTGAATGATTTTTTTCAAATTTGTTAAATGGATCTCAGTATTCATTTTTGGAACAATGATCTAAATTGTGTTGAATACAAATACTTTGACACTAAATTTTTGAGCTACCCTTCTGCAAAAAATTCACTTAAAAGTATGGCCGTATCTTTGGCAATGATTAATTACAGAAATCTGACAAAACTGTGTACAGATGACCCAAAGTAACCTGCTTACTACTTGATCTTATTAAAGAGCAGCCTGAGCAACTAGAGCTATTCTAAACTATTAAAATTAGGAGTTGCAACCTCCATGTAATCTATGGTGCTTTTAAAACTGTTTTCAATCAAGGAAGTTAATTAAAGCTTCACGCAACCTTTTCCATGGTTCTCCTGCCAGTAGAGGTGATTATGTAACTGTCACTGAACTAAAGATAAATTAACTTTCACTAAATTGAATTTTTTTTGGTTACATAGCTAGTTCATTGCAGAAAATCTTAGTGAGATATCAAACAGGCACCCCAATGATTCCATCTCTTTAAAGATTTGTTTTCAACTGATTAAAGCTTAAGAGTTTAATAATTAAACAAGATGTTTTATGCAGCATCATCAATGGGAGGCAACTTCTGAAATTTTATTTCATTAGAAAGCAGAAGTTTCTGCTGTTAAAATTAATGACAACTAGTTTCGATGCAGAATGTAACATCATGGAATTAAAGGAAAAAAGGTGTGATCTCAAGATGTGATCAACATATTCATGAAAGATTGTTGGCTTATAGTTATATAAATTCTTGAAAAAGTTTATATTAATCTTCTTTTCTTGAAGCAACTAGTTACATCAGTTTAGAGTAGATCCTATCAAAAATAAAACTGATTTACTTATACAGATGAAATCTCTGGAAAATCAGCTTTTACTTCATCTAATTCTTTTCTGCTTGCATTTCTCTTCAAATGAATGTGATCTCGCTTTCACACTAATTCGAAATTGTTAGAAAAAAGTTCATCTAATCTTTTACCAGCATTAAAAAAAAGTCGCACTAGAAATTGTTTAGACAAATTTTGAAATCATCAAAGTTAATATAAAATACAAGGTTTTGTAAAAAGTCTTTATAGGTATTTTTCTTTTAGGTCATGGTCAAGCATTAGTTGAGAGGGGCTATAGGATAAATAGTAATATGCTTAGTGAAAAAAGACAACTGACTATCGAAGGTCTGATGATATCTAACAAGTTAAAGGCTCAACAAGTAAAAATCAACAATGAAAGACTGTTTGTAACACCTTATTGAAATAATTAAAATATCTAGAAGAAAATAGAAAGTTGCAACAAAAGAAATTGAATGTAATGTGATGTTGTTGAATCAAGTAGTATTAGGACTTAAGGAGCTGGAAAAAGTTGTGAGTAAAGTATGAGTTATGAAATGCAAATTATTATTGACTGGTTATTTAAAATAATTTAAATGTTGGTTATTCTTTTGAGATTTTTAATATTTTTAAAATCTTTATTTTTAGTATTAGTTTTTATATTTGTTTCAAAGACCAGTTTTCTAATTTCAATTGTTTTTTAAAAGGGTAAATCTTTTTTATCAAACAAATTATTGGTTTTCCATTTAAAACAGTAATTTATTAATATTTCTTATATATAGAAAGCAGGCTATCTGTTTTCTTTGGGGGCGTGTCTTGGGGTTAATGTCGAAGTTTTAATGCTAATTTATTGAGTAAAAATGAAATAAATGTCAGGGGAATACAAGCAAAATTTAATTGAAAAAATCAGGGAAAATTGTTCAATTTTATTCCAGAATTATAGTGGCAACCCTGTAATTACTGCTTAATGTTTTCCTAATTAACGTTTTTTCTTTTAAAAGACTTTTTAAATAGTTTAATTGAATAAAGTTCGTAACATAAATGTCTTATTGCATAGGTGAAATCACCATTTTGTATGTAAAGTTTAAATGGCGTAATGCTTCTTAACAATGCCTGTAATCTAGTTTTAACTTTTTAACTAATTAGTTTATTTTTTATATTAAATTTTATTTTTTTTTTATAACAAAAATACCAAAATTTATTTCAAATATTGTTGCAAATATTACAAATTAAGTCAGTTCTATACAAAAGAGTGCAAAGAATAAAAAGATATCCAAACATTGTATTAGTTATTATAAATACATTCCTTTTTATTTTATTTTATATATATATATTTTTTTATTAAAGTTCATCAAATTTAAATTTTAGATATATTCAATACATAAATGCTAAATTTAAAGGTTTTTGTCTTGATGATTTGGGTTTTGTGTATCATCTGGTGATTGTTGCTGAGAACTTACGTTGCATTATTTAATTTTTTTAGCTTTAAAAATGTTGACATGGAGGACGATGAGGAGTTACTTAAAATTCGGGAAAAAAGCAAAGATGAAAAAGAAAAAGAAGATGAGGAGTATAAAAAATGGTTAAATAAAGAAGAGGAAAAACAAGTAAAATCAAATGTATGATTATTTCAAATTATATATAGTAATCAATTTATTTTATAAAATGTTATTAGGGGCCAATCAATTTCATTTTTCTGTTATTAGAAAGAAAAAGTTTTTATTTCTATTAAATTGGTTTTTAATTTGTTTACATTTCGTCTTCACAAGATTTTTTAATTGATCATGAAAACTAAACAAAAAAAGTATATTTTGTTTTGGTTCAGTAAGATTTAAATTTTAACTGAGTTAAACAAAAAACTTATTTTATGCTTTTAACACTTTTTTTTTAAACTTTAAATCTTCAAGTTTTGAAATTGGTAAAATTATGACAAAAGTGTTTTATTCTTTAATGAACTCAAAATGAAGCCTGAAAGTTTTAGAATTGAAACTTTATTTCCTTAACTTGTGGGAAATTTTGTAAGAAGAATGTTTCAGTAATAACTTTTAGTAACAGATCTACTTTTTTAATCAATTTTTTTTTAATACTTTTTATAACTTTAATAGTTCTGCATCCTTTCTATGTTTAAACTGATAGTTCAATTTTCTTAGATACTGTGATACTTTAGTGTGGAGTCCTGAAGTTTATATTTTTTCTGAGAAAAATATTGTTCTGAGTTTCTATAAGTTATAAGTTGAATTCGAAAAATATTGTATAAAGTTGGTATAAAGAGTTAACTTTTTAGCTTTTACTTGATGAATATTGGAAAGATGGGAAAATAGACGAAGATGAAAAGTTTTTACGTGATTACATCCTAAAGAAGCAGTATATAGATAAAGATAACGATAGGTATCATTATAATGTTTTTTTATGTTTGATTTCTGATGTAGTTTTTAATGTTTATGTATGTATGTATATATATATATATATATATATATATATATATATATATATATATATATATATATATATATATATATATATATATATATAACTTTAAATTAATGGTTTTAACTTTCTGACAACACGCAAATGTTGGACGAAAGTCACAAGTAATTAAAAGTGACATATATATATATATATATATATATATATATATATATATATATATATATATATATATATATATATATATATATATATATATATATATATATATATATATATATAGAAGGAAAAAAATGATTCTTATGCCAACAAATACGTCACTTTTAATTACTTGTGACTTTCGTCCAACATTTGCGTGTTGTCAGAAAGTTAAAACCATTAATTTAATTACAAATTAATTGTTTTTTTTTAAAAACCGCAAAAACACAAATTTAATTGACCAGAGTGTTTTTAAAAATATTCTGAATGTTTTTAATAATATAAATGTTTTTAATAATATAATTTTTGTTTTTATTTTTTTAATAAAATGTTTTTATTTTTTTTTACTGTAAATCATGCACGGAGTGTTGCTACATCGACTATCTTAAAGCCTGAACCCCACTAAGTGTCCTCTGGTCTCAGTGTCAATGTAGAAGTATATGGCAATTGTCCTGATGGGATACCCTGAAAATAGTCCTTTTGGAATAACACAAAGGGATACACTAACAAAAATTATGGGATAACAGTCTCGGATGAAAGCTGGTGGTCTTCTTGTAGCCATACTGTACCATAAGGCGCAAATCCATACCATACTCGAAACATCCATGAAACACATATCTATAATGTATGTTTATCACCCTAATAATACAGACCACATGGTAACTACTCATAAAATAAATAATTCTGCTCCATCACTGACACTGTCTATACCTCACATTTACGCTCGACACTAACAAGTATATAGTTAATAGCACAACAATTAATGACTCTTCCTTTCCTCGACTATTGTCCATTGTTCCTGTTTATATTTACTACATTTTACTTAGATCAATTTTAGTATTTCTCTACTTAAAGGTTATTTGTTTTCCACTAGACATCTGCGCTTTTATTTCAATCTGCTTACTTATTTCCATGTAGGCTGTTGAGCAACGACTATTTTCCTGACAGCTACTAACACTATAAGTGAATTAATTCACTTAACATAACATACTGAGAAGAATACTAACAGCATCAGCAAACACATGCTTAAGCACATACACCTCACATCCTGAATTGACACTTTGCTTTTCTTTTTTATAATTTATTTTGATTTTCTTCTATTAATATTCTTAATATTATAATATCCTTATTATTAAATAATTACTGTTAACCACCCATTACACAATATCAGCTGCACTACACATAAATGAATGGAGGCAACCTGCTAGCTGTTTTATAAAACAAATAGTTCTACTCCACATCAGATACTTTTCATAACATTACATTATATGATTAGTAGCTACCTGCTAACTGTTTTATAAAGCAAATAATCATACTCCACTTCAGATACTTCTCATAACATCACAGCCACATATTCCCAGTAATTCTTGACATATTCCCAGTAATTCTTGTTATTTATAGAAATTATAAAACACACTTTTGCACTACATACATTAACTGTTAGGTTACAAATTTTCATATGAATTTAGATTAAAAATTTGTAAAATATATATACAAGCTATTGTTGCTATATTGTTGTCATTCTGTTTTAATATTCTAGATTATCTAGTTGTAATAGTTTTTTAAACATACATGTTATATGAGTACTAGAATTCACGTCTAGCATATGTTATGCCAGTTTAAATGACTTTCGACTAATTTTGTACTAAATGCTCATACTAGTGGTAACACATGCTATTACACACATACATTACATTGACTATTTACATTACATGCACAGCTATAAAATAACTATAAAATAGTTCACTCTCACTGACCCTGGTTATACTGCAACAACCCACTGACTCTTGTCAAAAAATTACTTACAATTGTATGCAAGTTGTACTGAACCCCATTAAGTGTCCTTTGGTCTCAGTGTCAATGCAGAGGTTTGTAAAAATTGTCCTGATGCCAAACCCTGAGAATAGTCTTTTTGGGATAACACAAATGGATATAAATGATGGTAACATAAATGGATACTCTGACAAAAAGATACCCTGGTTTACACCCAGAGTGGAACATTTTATGGGATACCAGTCTCAGATAAAAGAGAGAGGTCTTCTTCTTCTTCTTTTTTTTCAACATCTTCGCTTCCAACAAGGCTGTAAGCAACCATTATTAAAGTTGGAAGTTACTGGAAGAGAAAAGATGAAGTTTATAGAGCAAGATAACAATTGACAGATGACTTAAAAGGTTGCAAATTATACAAATCAGGAATGCAAGATAAAGGAAGCAAATTCCAAAGAACTGATGTTCAAGGAAAAAAACTAGATGAATAAGAGTTTGGAACACTAAGGAACAGTCACAGTAAAAAGATGAGACTTAATTGAATGACAAGTAACACGAGAGTGAATTTTAGAAAATGGCTCAAGAGACGCTACCTCTTTAGAGCAACGCCCATTATAGTATTTGTAGAAAAAAGAAAGAGAAGCAACATTACGATGATGTAATAATGGTTGGAGGTTCTCCAATGGCACAAGAGACGCTACCTCTTTAGAGCAATGCCCATTATAGTATTTGTAGAAAAAAGAAAGAGAAGCAACATTACGATGATGTAATAATGGTTGGAGAGTTCTCTGCAAGAGTAGGTCCAACTATGTTTACAATGTCTTTTTGCATCTTATCTAAAAGAGAAATCGCATCATTGAAAGATCCACCCCAGATATGGCAACAGTATTCCATACAAGGACAAATTGGAGATTCATGGAGATAATCAATAGAATCCAGAGTAAGAAAGTTGCGAGCATGATAAAGAGATGCAACCTTAGCAGATACTAATTTTGCATATAAATTAAGAGTTAGTCCTAGAAGATGAAAGGTAGATGACTCATTGAGTACATTACCGTTCATAAATAAAGGAAGATCTAAATTATTGCGATAGCAATTTGCTAAAATAAATTTGGTTTTTTTCAAGTTCACCAGCCACTGTGAGCCCCATGCTGTTGCAGAAGTGAGATCCTTTTTAAGCTAAAATGCTCCCTCCAAGCATTCAGAGAGTATTGGCTTCTTATGATGACAAGAATAAATGGTAGTATCTTTAGCAAACAATGCCACCTTAAATGTAAGAATATCTTGAAATGTAAATTAAAAAGAGTATAGGGCCAAGGATAGAACCTTGTGGAGCCCCTGAAATGACAGGATACAAAGAAGAGTGCTGTCCATTAAGGGCAACTTTAATACTACAATTGGAAAGGAAGGATTCAATAATCTTAAAGATTTTTCCTGATACGATTCCTGTAAGAAGAAAGCTAATGGAGAAGACCAGCATGTCAAACTTTATCAAAAGCTTTAGAAATGTCAAGAGCGATAGCCTTAACCTCTTCACCTCTTATGCGCCATAAAACCTATCAGTTATTACTGCTAGCAAATCAGCTGTAGAACGAGAACATCGAAATCCATATTGATGATCAAAAAGTAAGTTATTAGATTTAAAATGGTTAAGTGTTTGTTAATTAAAGACTCAAAAACCTTGCTTATGATAGGAAAAAGACTAATGGGACAGTAGTTAAAAGAGTCAGATCACTCTCCAGAGTTTTTGAAAATAAGGATAACAGATGCCGCTTTCCAGCATGCCGGAAAACAAGACTGATAAGCACTTTTCAAATAGTTTTTAAAGTATAGAGGACAGCTCCGGAGAACACTTCTGCAAAACTATAACAGGTATGTTGTCCAGACCACAAGCTGTAGAAGAGTCTAAGCAGGAAGTCACTTTAGGTACAGAAGCTGGAGTGATGCGATTATCAAGCAATCAATCAGCCTGTTTGTCTTCTATATCAGATAGAATGCAACTAGTGGAATCAAGAGATGAGATAGATAAAAAGTTCTTAGCAAACAATTCAGCTTTGTCTTTAGGTGAGGTGTCAAAATCTGAACCATACAAAAGGAGCGGAATAAAAGATTTGCTCTTATTATTGATACTGTTAAAGATTCTCCAGAAGTCAGGAGAGCCTAATTTTTGTGATGAAATACAAATTTTATGACCTGACAAATAGCCGGCTTTTGCGTTAGACAAAACCTTTGTACAATGGTTTCTAGCAATAGTAAACAGTCATCTGTTTTCTGGGGAATTGTTTTGCTGATAGATATGGAAGTAATGGTTTCGATTGGAAATTGCAGCAGCTCAATATGAGATAAACCATGGATAAGAGAAAGCTTGAATTGGAATTGTCAAGGGGGAATAAAAGATTTTATGCCAGCCTGAATACACGAAGTTATGTAAGTAGTACATTTGTCAGCGGGAAGACAAAAGATTTCTACCCAAGGGCCATCACAAAGAAAATCATGGAAAGAGTCTCAGTCAGCTTTAAGGTAGTTGTAAGAGGTATGATGATAGGCGGATTCAGATGATGAAGAAGAATGAGATCATAGTTTAGATAGATCAAACTGTGATCAGAAGCACCTAAGTGCGAATGTGTGAACAAGACATAAGTTGGGTAGATAAGGTAAATGATTCAGGTTGTCTGGAAAGTGAGTTAAAAAGTTAACTAATTGAGTGAGAAGAGATTGAGAAAAGCAAAGGTTGTGGGTCTTAATGCCTGCAGAGTCACTGACACTAGAGTCAAACCATTCAGTGTGATGAGCATTGAACTCAACAATAGCAGCTATATTGGCTGATGGATAAAGAGAGAGAGAGCTTGGTCAATTTAATCAGAAATAGCAACGAAAAGAGTGCAGTTTTGAGGTAAAGGAGAGAGATATAACACAAAAAGAAAGGCAATAGAGTGGAGTGGTGCTAAATGAAAGCACATTAAAGAATAGTTGGTTGATTCAAACCTAGTTTCCCGACAAATGGTTGAATTCTTACAAGTGTAAATGCCCAGGTTAAGCATGTGACTATTGGAGTTTTGACGAATTAAAGGAAGATAACCATCAACACTAAGATCGCAAGATGAGGGAGCTGAACTCAAATTAGTCTCACAAAGAGCAAGTAGGTCTAAAGAACTTTGCAAGAAATAAGACTCAACAGAAGAAAAGTTACTGCAAAGACCACGAATATTAGTGGATGATAGGTTTAGAAATTTGATATGTTTAGAAAACATTGTGTTTTTTGTGTTTTATAGGTATTGGTACTTTTTAAAATTGTAATAACCATAAAACTGAGACCACATGATAACTACTTATAAAAATTTATAAAAATCAGCATTGTAGATTTGGTTGATAAACCAATAATCTGCTTATCTGTAAGAGATAATTTTACAAATGTTGGATAGCGAGTTTACTTTCTGGTAAGAGAATAAATGCTAAAAGTGATAGTATTTCTCGGGAATTCCATCTTGCATTATTTTATTTAGGTATTTTCTGAAACTTTATTTTAGGAAATTTTCCAGATTCTTAAAAAAAATACCAGAGTTGAATAAATTAGTGACAAATATCAGCAACAATTGTTTTTCTGATATTTATTTATTCAAACATTGCAACGTTTTCAAGAAAAATTTTTAAAAATGACATTGCATTTTACCATATTTTCAAAACTTTATTTTAGTTTACATTTAGATCATCTTTTTATTAAAATTTTATAAAAGATATTTTGTTTTGTGTTGCTTCCTTATTTCATATTAAAAAAGTTCATTCATAACTCTTCATATTTGTGAATTTTTTTTTAATTAAAAAAGTTTAGAAATTGTATTGAAATAATTCTAAGTAATAAAGCAAATAATTATAAGAAAAGACTTTAAACTTAAAAGACAGTTGAAATGGAAATGAATATGTTCAATATTTTCAAAAATGCTATATTTTATGTAATTCAAATATTACCAAACAAATTTTTTCTACTGTTCATAAAAAAAAGATTTTATTTAAGTTGTTAAATAAGCATGTCATTATTTAGTGTATTAATTAAAAAATGTACCACATATACTCTCATATAAGTCAAGTATATAATATCATATATACTCACATTTAAGCCAAGTATGTCATACATACCTGCATATAAGTCAAGTATATAAGGCCAAACAAATTCATAAACTAACAAATATTTTTTTGATGTTTTCTTAATTCAACTTATAGCCTGGTTTCCAAAAATGTGACTTGAAATGGTTTTTTTTTTTTAAAATCTCATATTTACCTAAATACTTTGTAAAGAAATATTATATTTTAAATGTGCAAGAAATTTTTCACTATTTTTGTTTATAAAAGTAAAGTTTGACTCTACCTAAAAAGAAGAATAAGCTTACAATATATTTAGCTATTTAAAAAAAATTTGACGTAGGGTTTATTTTGTCAGCGTAAACCAACTTACAGGAGTGTGAAGTTGATGCAGGCAATCTCCAGTAATACCTTCCAAAGTAATGAAAAAGCTTTAATTCAATTTTCTTGATGAAAAAGTCACCCACAAACCAAAAGTTTAAATTTACAATATATGCGTATGGATAAAATTGCAAACAATTTTATGATAATTGTGTTTTAATTAAAATTTTTATAATTGGAGAGTTATTATGTAGTTATTAAGCTTTTCGCAGTTTATTGTAACATCATAACATTGTAAGTCACAAATAAATATAAAATTACAAACTTAAATAAATATTCTACAAATATGAACAGCTACTGTGTATATTGAAAAAATGTTGTGTAGTATTCAACTTAAATAAAGCATAATATACAATTCTTATGCTTTGTTAGACAAAATAAGTCTAAGCTGGATGTTTCTTTTTGTAGATGTCAAAAAGATCAAAAAATGAAGACACTTGATTGCTTCTTCTGCACACTGATTTGTTTTGGGTATTTCCAGTCTCTAGGGTTTCTGATTCCAAAACTTTTTCACCAAGTTTAACGCTTTTTTGTAACCCTGCAAGCTGCTACATAGCTTCCTTTAATCATCAGAATTGTAAGTTTGGTTGATAAACCAATGGTCTGCTTATCTAAAAGAGATAATTCTAAAAATGTTAAGTTGTGAGTCTCTTCTCTCTTGTAAAAGAATAAATCCCAAAAGAGCAAATTATGTCTTAGGAATTCCTTTTTGCTAATTTAATTTAGGTGTTTTCTGAAACTTCACTTTAGGAAATAATCTAGATTCTTCAAAATAATACCTGAGTTAAATGAAATAGAAATTTCATATCATCATGCCATTATGCTGTTTCAGTAATCACTTTTCAGTAATCATTCTTAAAATTCTTTACAAAGTTCTTTACAAATTCCCGGATAAACAGAAATTTGATATTGGGCAACATGTTGTTTCCCCCTAGTTCTTTATCCATTACTACACAAAAGACTTGGTCAAGAACATGTTGTTGACAACCAATGAGTTGTGGTTCTTTAAGATTCTTTTCAATAAAGCATCTTTGTAACTGACTGACAATCCCATTCCTTCTTCTACAATCATCTTTATACTCTTCCATAAATTCTATTCATTAAGAGTAGCTGTTATAACTTAACAACATAATCTGCTTTTTTAACTGATAGATCTAGTGCTTGTAACCTAACTTCTCTTTGTTTATTCTTCAAAACTAACACTTGATATTCTCAGAGACTAATACGTTTACCATTAAAGTGGGATGACCAGCTTTACAAATTTAGTGTTTTCTTCATTTCTTCTTTAAGTTTAACAGCTTCTTTAATAGTTAATCTGAATATACCAGGCTGTGAAGGTGTCTGAATGTCGATATGATATCTTGAGATAACTGTTGACAAATCGTTGCTGTTTTTCTTGTTGATAACTTTTAAGATGTTACTAATTTGGTTGCAGTTTTGGTTTTGAAGATAAAAATCTTTTGTTTAACTGCAGAGCCATTCCCCTTCTTTTTTTTGTTTTTGTGATATCAAAAACTTTATTTAATGGATTATAATTTCTTTGTTTTGAACATTTATTATACGTCTTCAGCATTTTATCCAGTTTTTTCTTTACAACTTGAATTGATTAATGTAGAAAATTTAATTTGAAAAAATAAACTTGTTACTTCTTTCTCAATGTGTTCGTGTCTCCCTTGATGGATTCTTCCAGGAACAGATAGCAACTAACAATTTGGATTTTGATATAATATTTGAATATATTTGTGAAATGCAATAATAATATTATTATTGCCTATTGTACTTCTATATTATCAAGTATGTATGTATGTATGTATGTATGTATGTATGTATGTATGTATGTATGTATGTATGTATGTATGTATGTATGTATGTATGTATGTATGTATGTATGTATGTATGTATCTATGTATGTATGCATGTTTGTAATATATTCTGAAGGGACTTTAGTTTGCACATTAAAAAAAGGTTTGTGCTGGTATGATCTAGATAACTAGGTGCAAAAAAATCTTTAAATTGATTATAATGTAAAATTATTAAATAATTTTAACAATTTTTTTAAACAGTTATAATAAGTGCAAATTACTATTTACTAAATTGAAAGTTATTATAACTTCTTAGGTAAATAATTAGCATGCTTAAAATATTATATATATTATACAAAAAGAGTTAAGGGTTTTTTTTTTTTTTACTGGTATAAAAATAATACAGTTTTCTTTATGTTTTTGTTGATATGTTATTATTAGTTTTTTAATATTTAAGTTTTATATTATTTTATATATATTAAATTTTATATATATTAAATTTATTGTTGTCAAATGTATTTTTAATTAAATATTTGACAAAAGTATGGATTGAATTCAGCTAAAAACGTCTTCAAATACACCACAGTAAATGTTTCTGAAATACTTTTAAAAACTCTCTGAAAGCGTGGCTTGACATATTGAAATTGTACTTAAGAAAAAAGGGCAGATGACTAAATATTAAATAAATTTGAAAAACTAATATTTGTTTAAAAAAATTAAATGTCCACATACATACAGATTCTTGCAATTTTATAAAGTTTTCACAACTACTATAATAATGCTTGTCACCAAATGTGTCATTAGAGGACATCATAATTTTTTTATAATAAGTGCATCTATCTGCACATAGAGGCCATTTCACCCCATTTGTTAAGTAAGTTTGTTCCTTTATAAAATAAAATTTCGAATTTTCTATTCAAACAAAAATAACAATTTTTCGAAACCAGGTTGTATGGCTGGCAATGCCTAATAACTTTTCTTTCAATAGATAGCACAAAATTGCTTTAACTCCCATATTTCTTTGGAAAACTCTGTGTTGTTTTTATATTTATTGTTGATTTTAAAAGATTTGTTTAATGAACTTTAAAATAGGGTAGAAACGTTTTTTCTAAATGGTGGGTTGTACCAAATGATATTACACTTCAAAGCAGTCAATGTAGCCAAAGGAGTAATAAAGCTCTATTTAAAAATTTAAATTAAATTTCGATATTATTGAGCACTTTTCTACGATTGAGAATTTTGTATTTTTTATACAATATTAAACCGAGCAACTATTTGTATATATTTACATATATATATATATATATATATATATATATATATATATATATATATATATATATATATATATGTATATATATATATATATATATATAGTCAGATCAGGTGATCCTGCTACTGGTAACATGTAACCCAGTACAATCTGCTTCATGTCCTGCTGCCTTGTAGGATTTGCCTTTTTAGGCAAAGGCTAGGAGATGCCAACTCCGATTTAAAACACCCCCTGCCTTGGGGCTCTTGGTTGAGTAAAGGCTAGAGATGGTGTCTCAATAAAAATACTCATCTTGGGCAGATGTTAAATGCACCCGGCCACTGTCTTGTAGAAGGCCTCCTAGGCAAAGACTTAAAGGGTAAACAGATTCTATCTGTTGACCAGCCTCGCACCCCTTCTTCATCTATTAGGCTGGCGCAGATGTATTTTTAATACATTGTTTCCAGTTTAGGATGTTGAATGCTGGATCTTCTTGACTCAATGCGTGGGTTTTGCTTGTGACTCTGTTTTTATGACTAGGCAACTCATTCTATTATCTCCCAATGAGGGTACAGCTCTAAAACTCAGTTTTATGGTTCTGAGGCCGGCTGGTAGTCAGGTTTCCCGAACTCTGTGGTAGCTCTCAGAGAGGCTGATTCCATCAACAGCTGAAAAATATCAAAGTATTAACAGTGTCATGTTGCGCATGGATGGTGTCCCTGTTTGTACTTTTGGTGTGCATTGCGGAGGCCACATTTGGAGCCCTTTGTTACAGCTTAGGGTTTATTAATTGTAATGATGCAATTGCTTGGGGTATTAAACGGTGTTCTGAGTACTATCTATGCTTTGAGTCAAGTTCTTCAATCTAATTTAAAAATAAATAAAGTACCAAAAACTATAAAACACAAAAAACCATAATCATCACCAAGTTCTCTAAACCTATCATTCACTAATATTCGTGGTTTTCGAAGTAACTTTTCTTCTGTTAAGTCTTATCTCTTGTAAAATTCACCAGACCTACTTGCTCTTTGTGAGACTAAGTTGAGTTCGGCTGTCTCATCTTGTGATCTTAGTGTTGATGGTTATCTGCCTCTAATTCGTAAAGACTCCAATAGTCACATGCTTGGCCTGGGCATTTACATTCGTAAGAATTCACCCATTTGTCATGAAACTAGGTTTGAATCCACAGACTATTCTTTCATGTGCTTTCGTTTAGCATCACTTCACTCTATTGCCTTTGTCTTTGTTCTATATCGCTCTCCTTCATCTCAAGACTGCACTCTTTTTGACATTATTTCTGATCATATTGACCAAGCCCTCTCTCTTTATCCATCAGCTAATATAGTTGTTGTCGGTGACTTCAATGCTCACCACTCTGAATGGGTTGGCTCTAGTGTCAGTGACTCTGCAGGCATTAAAGCCCACAACTTTTGCCTTTCTTTTCCCTAACTCGAATAGTCAACTTTCCAACTCGCTTTCCTGACAACCCGAATTATCTACCTTCTCTACTCGACTTATGTCTTGTTTCTGATCCTAGTCAGTGCTAAGTTTCTCCACATTCACCTTTAGGTTCTTCTGATCACAGTTTGATCTCTCTAAAACTAATATCTCATTCTTCTTCATCACCTGAATCCCCCTATTATCGAACCTCTTACAACTACAGTAAAGCTGACTGGGATTCTTTCCATTATTTTCTTCGTGATGGCCCTTGGGTAGAAATCTTTTGTCTTCCTGTCGACAAATGTGCTTCTTACATAACTTCGTGGATTCAGACTGGCATGGAATCTTTTATTCCCTCTCGACAATTCCAGGTCAAGCCTCACTCTCCTCCATGGTTTTCCTCACACTGTGCTGCTGCAATTGCCAATCGAAACCATTACTTCCATATTTATCAGCAAAACAATTCTCCAGAAAACAGACGTCTGTTTATTACTGCTAGAAACAATTGTAAAAAGGTTTTGTCTAACGCCAAAACCCGCTATTCTCAGGTCATGAAATCTCGTATCTCATCTCAAAAATTAGGCTCTCGTGACTTCTAGAGAATCTTTAATAATATCAATAATAAGGGCAAATCTTTAATTCCACCTCTCTATGGTTCAGACTTTGTCACCTCACCTAAAGACAAAGCCGAATTGTTTGCTTAAAACTTTTCATCAATATCATATTTTGATTCCACTAGTTGCGTTCTACCTGATATTGCCAACAAACAGGTTGATCCATTGCTTGACATTCATATCATTCCAGCATCTGTATCTAAAGTGATTTCCTGCCAAGACTCTTCTATAACTTGTGGCCCGGACAACATACCTGTTATTGTCTTGCAGAAGTGTTTTCCGGAGCTGTCATCTATACTCTCAAAACTATTCAACAAGTGCTTATCAGAGTCTTGTTTTCCAGCCTGCTGGAAAGCCGCATCTGTTATCCCTATCTTCAAAAATTCTGGGGAGCGATCTGATTTGTCTAACTACCGTCCCATAAGTCTTCTTCCTATCATAAGCAAGGTTTTTGAGTCTTTAATTAACAAACACTTAATTTCTCATCTTGAAGCTAATAACTAACTTTCTGACCATCAATATTAATTTCGATCTTCTCATTCTACAGCTGATTTGCTAACAGTAATAACTGACAGGTTTTATCGTGCATTAGATGAAGGTGGAGAGGTTAAGGCCATCGCTCTTGACATTTCAAAAGCTTTTGATAAAGTTTGGCATGCTAGTCTTCTCCATTAGCTTTCTTCTTATGGTGTATCCGGCAACATCTTTAAGATCATTGAATCCTTCCTTTCCAATCGTAGCATAAAAGTTGTCCTCATGGACAACACTCTTCCTCTTATTCTGTAACTTCAGGGGTTCCTCAAGGTTCTATCCTTGGTCCTATACTCTTTTTAATTTACATTAACGATCTTCCAGATATTCTCACATCTAAGGTGGCATTGTTTGCAGATGATACTACCATTTATTCTTGTCGAGATAAGAAACCAACACCCTCTGATTGCTTGGAGGGGGCATTTGAGCTTGAAAAGTATCTCACTTCTGCTACAGCATGGGGCTCACAGTGACTGGTGAACTTTAATTCAGATAAAACTCAATTTTTTTCAGCCAATCGTTATCGCAATAAGTGAGATCTTCCTATATTTATGAATGGTGATGTACTCGATGAGTCACTTACTCTTCATCTTCTAGGATTAACTCTTACTTCCAATCTTTCTTAAAAACCATATATCAAATCAGTTGCAAAATTAGCATTTGCTAAGGTTGCATCTCTTTATCGAGCTCGTCACTTTCTTACTTTGGATTCTATTCTCTATCTCTATAAATCTCAAATCCGGCCTTGTATGGAATACTGTTGCTATATCTGTGGCGGATCTTTCAATGACGCGATTTCTCTTTTAGATAAGATGCAAAAAGACATTGTAAACATTGTTGGACCTGCTCTTGCAGCTAATCTCCAACCATTATCACATTGTCGTAATGTTGCTTCTCTTTCTCTTTTCTACAAATACTATAATGGGCACTGCTCTAAAGAGCTAGCGTGTCCTGTGCCATCTACTACAATTCATTCTCATGTTACTCGTCATTCAATTAACTGTCATCCTTTTTCTGTGACTGTTCCTAAGAGCTCCAAAATGCTTATTCGTCTAGTTTTTTTCCTCGAACATCAGTTCTTTGGAATTTGCTTCCTTTATCTTGCTTTCATGATTCATATAATTTGCAATCTTTTAAGTCATCTGTCAATTGTTATCTTGCTCTACAATCTTCATCTTTTCTCTTTCAGTAACTTCCAACTTTAATTAGTGGCTGCTTGCAGCCTTGTTGGAAGCGAAGATGTTTAAAAAAAAAAATATCTATATATATAAATATATATATATATATATATATATATATATATATATATATATATATATAAATATACATATATATATATATATATATATATAAATATACATATATACATATATATAAATATACATATATATCTATATATATATATATATATATATATATATATATATATATATATATATATATATATATATATATATATATATAAATATACATATATACATATATATAAATATACATATATATCTATATATATTTATATATATATATATATATATATATATATATAAATAAATATACACATATATATATATATATATATATTTATAAATATGCATATATATATATCTATATATCTATATATATATATATATATATATATATATATATATATATATATATGTATGTATATATATATATATATATATATATATATATATATATATATGTATATATGTATATATATATATATATATGTATATATATATATATATATATATATATATATATATATATATATATATATATATATATATATATATATATATATATATATATATAGTTCTATAGTTTGTTGCATTTGGGAAGAACGGAAGGAAAAAAGTGATTCTTACACTAACACATACGTCACTTTTAATTACTTTTGACTTTTGTCCAACATTGGTGTGTTGTCAGAAAGTTAAAACCATTAATTTAATTACAAGCTATTCTTTTTTTAAAAAAACCACAAAAAGGCAAATTTAATTGACCAGAATGTTTTTAACAATTTAAACAATGTTTTTATTTTAATTTTTTTTAATAAAATGATTTTATTTTTAATTTTTTGAGTAAAAGGTTTTCATTTTTATTTTTTTTACTGGAGTGTTGCTACATCCACTATCTTACAGCCTGACTCGCTCGGGAGTGCTGCTACATCGACTGACAAATAGCCTGACTTGCAAGGGAGTTCTGCTATATCGACTGACAAATAGCCTGACTCGCAACAGAGTGCTGCTACATCTACTATCTTTTAGCCTGACCCACAAGGGAGTGCTGCTACTTCGACTGAGCGTTTGGTTTGGGCAGGCAGTCTATTAACTATTAAGAAAAGAAATTCCGGTCTTGCATTTTTATTTTTATTTTTTGTCAACAAGATATGGTAAAACTTTTCTGACATAATACAAGAGTTCTATATATATACATATATATATATATATACATATATATATATATATATATATATATATATATATATATATATATATATATATATATATATATATATATATATATATATATATATATATATATAAATATATATATATACATATATATATATACATATATATATACATATATATATACATATATATATATATATATGTATATATATATATATATATATATATATATATATATATATATATATATATATATATATATATATATATATATATATATATATATAATGATGCTGTTTTCTTATTTCAGTATGTAAATATGTATAAAGTATACGGGTCAAATCATTATATTTCAACCCATTCAAAAAAAACTTTGTGGGACACTATCTCTGATTTTCCATAAATCTAGTAACGCACATAACAATATGTAAAATTCATTCTGATTTTTACATATTGTTATGTGCAATATGTAAAAATCAGAATGATTTTTACATATTGCACATAACAATATGTAAAATTTGAAATTTCAGACTTTCAAGTACAACGGTTCAGGAATTATAGCCTCAGAAACATGACACAGTAGCCCCTCTCGGTCAAAACAGACTACTTTAGAGCTGTATAACTTTTTTCTCACTTTCAACTAGTGTCTCATTTTTTCTAGAACTATTTTCTGGATAGTTCTCTCTTTAAAAAAGTGGTTTTCATTAACTTGTGTTAAATTAGAAAAAATTATGACCTCCTCAACTTTGGAAAAAATCCTAAAAATGCTAAAATATGCCAAAATGAAACTAACTGTAGCATTATTCTATTCATCCACAAGTCTTTACAGATAAGTTTTCTGATTAGCTATTAGTGTCTGCAATAAATGGGCAAAATATAGGGATTTATTTATTATTTAGATATATTTAAGTTTAAAACTGCTTGTTGCAGTTTTAAACTTAAATATATCTAAAAGCAAAATGTCCACTCGCCTAAAAAAGTCCAATTTTCAGCCATATTGAGATGCTTGTAAATTTTTCTAACACTTTGTTTTTATCTAAGATTAACAGCATATAAGACCATTAGATTTAACTATCTGAAAATGCGAATATTATAAACTTGTTGAATCCACACCAAAAATGCCAGCATTTTTAAATAACCTTATTTTTCAATCATCAACAGTTTTATGTGTTACTAGAAACCAGTGTCCCTCTAATCTGCTGACTGGCCTATGTGAAGGGTGCAACTAACTATAAGTCATTTCTTAATAAAAAGAAAGATATGGTTGGTTGTCCTCTCCTTGATCTGGTCTTTATAGTAGACAGGGGTACAAATAAAGGGAGCAGTAACTTTTTAGAGACCTTCATTATTGTTCAAATAAAGGTCTCTAAATTAATATAGATTTTTACAGGGCTTGTGATGAAGAAAATCGTCAAGCGTGTTATATCGCGCTCGTAAAATTAGAATATGTTTTCATCGAGCGTGATTAAGTGCGCTCAAGATAACGTCGGCGAGCGCAACCGTGAAAATTGCTGAAGGCGATGCTCATAAAAAGCTTTTTATTTTATATTTCTTTTTTTATTTGTTACATAATTCTTTCGTCAAAAAATGTTTGAATTAGTATCACACTCATGAAATTACTTCAACGAAGTAGATATTTCTACTTCCAAACTTCTTGTATATTGTCAGTCGCGACTTTATTTTTAACTATTTTTGTTTTAAAAAAATAATATCAAACAAAAACACAACTTCTTATTGATTTAAGTATCGTTAACACAACTTCTTATTGATTTAAGTATAATTTAGTGACTTAGTTTTGCTTCGTTGTTTTGATATATGTATTTTAAAATGTTACGCATTAAACTTAATTAACAGTTAATGGTTTTTATATTACTTGATATTTTTTATTCAAATTAATTATTTAATTTTTTTCTAAAATTTCTTTTTTAAATTACGTTTTTTTATCTTAAAAAAATAACACAAGAATAATTTGAAATATTAATAAATAAGAATAATAACTTTCCATTTAATAAATATTGACGACATTACTTTGTTTCCTTTTCGAATGTCCTTGATTGCGAACATTCTAAACAACAGAATCGTTTTAAATTTGAGTTGCAATAAATAATAAAAAAATAATAAAAATGTTAATAAAAACCCATACTATGAACAAAAACTAATTTTAAAAATTACTCTATTATTAATATTTATTTTTATTATAAACGGTGTGTGGAATATTACAAACAATAAATCAAATAAATCTTACTTGATATTTTCACAAGATTAAAAATACTCTGCAGTTTCAATTTTCTTATAATGGTTTTCTAACTTTCTATTCTTATTTTATTTGCGCATTTTTGTAATCACATTGTGTTTCCACGTGCACATTCCATTATTGAAATTAGCGATTATAACGACTTTAAACTGCTCATTCATTACGTTAGTGCAAAAGAAAACGACGTTGTGCTTTTTATATTTTATATCAGTGCTTTGATAACAGAACATCTTTAATAAAAAATCTTTTTTAAATATTTTATGAAAATAAAAAAATAATCCCGAACTATTGGACGAGCGTTATTTTATACGCTCGTTATAAGCTGAACGCGCGTTGTTTATCGCGCCTAGAACGTTTGAAAAGACCGTTTACGGGCGCATTTTACGAGCGGAGCGCGATCGCGCTCACTTTATCACAAGCCCTGTATTTAGATACCTAATATATATATATAAATAAATTTCAAAATAAAGCCATTATTTCTTTAAATTCTATTTTCTCATAGGTAATTAGTGGTCTATAATGTGGTCTGGACCCCCCAATAGGTAATCAGTGGTCTATAATTTGGTCTGAATTTTCAAATCAAACCTATCTACATAATGCACATAACAATATATAAAAATCAGGAAAATCAGAGATGGTGCCCCTCAAAGTTTATTTTGAATTGGTTGAAATATAATGATTTGACTTATATGTTAAAACTCAATTTGAAATTTAGAATTCCTACTTACAACGAGGTCGTTGGTGAATTAAATAGTGAACAAGAAGATGAGGTTTTTTGTTATTTACCACTTACTTACAATTTTATTGAAAAGGCTGTCTATTTTAATTTAAGTATGATGTTATTTTATGTGCTTGTTGTTAGTACAATGTAGTTTATATACATGCATACATATATATATATATATATATATATATATATATATATATATATATATATATATATATATATATATATATATATATATATATATATATATATATATATATATATTATTAACTAATTACAAAGATTTTTTTTTTCAGATTTTTTTATTTGGTATAGGGGAGACTGGGGCTAGTTGGCCGCAGGGGTAAGTTGACGAACTGCATTTATCTTCTGAGCCTTTAATCAGAAAGTGACAAAAATTACACAGAACCTTCCTAATTGACCATTTCATCATTCACTTTAGTATTGTCAGGATTCGCGCATGCGCATGGGAGATATGATGATTTATGCGCTTTTTGGACAAAAACCTAATTTTTGGAACATTGCTTCCTTTTTACTTTAAAAAGAAAATAGTAAATTGTATGAAAAAAGAATTATTTTAAAAGTTCCAGTTACAATTGGTTTACTATATCCAGTCGGAATTTTTTTCAAAGTTGCCGTTTTTTAGGATCTATACACCAGGGATGCGGAGTCCCAAAAGGACTCCGGCTTTATATCTCTACTTTTTCCAAGTCTGTAGTGTCCAGAAACTCTAAACATGTTTGTTGACTTATGATCTGCGACAAGAAAGAAATTCATGAGATTTAAAGGATTGAAACTTATTGTTTTTAAGCCCAGAGTCCTGGAGTGCCGTAGTCCTTGCTGCCATTATACTTAAGGACTCCGAGCTTAAAAAATGATTGTTCCTCTAACCTAAAAGTCTTAACTTTTTTCCTATTAGTAGTCCATAAACTTATTTATATTTTTAGAGCTCCTGGATACCAAAAACTAGGATAAAGTAATCTTTTTGTGACTTTCAAATCCGGAGTCCTTTTTGGGACTTCGCATCCCTGCTATAGACTGCTTTTTGAAAAAAAGGCTTTGGGGTAAGTTGACAAATCTTTCACGGGGTAAGTTGGCTCAGCATTTACTATGGAAAAAAATATATATTTTTATAAAATTAATTTTTTTTTTTTTTTAAATTTTTAACAATACTGGAAAAATTTATTCTTACAAAAAAATTAAAAAATTTTTTTTTAGGTTTTTTTCACAGATAAAAAGTGGGCTACTGTTTTGGCTGTTATACGGACTAATATTTGGTACCATCTAAAAATAATATTAAATTTTGGGATAAAATTGTTTTTGAGGGCCTGGAATGGCCTCAAGAATTTTTTTTGTAAATGAATGCAAGTTTCATAAGTTACCCAAATTCATACTCTTTAAGACTACACTTTAATATTTTCAAAACAATGTACTATTAGGGCTACAGAGCTCATAGAGTAAAAACCGAGCCAACAAGCCCCGGTCTCCCCTAAAGACTTTTTAAAAAATGAAAAAATTTTGGTTTATGATTTCAAATTACTAGATTAAGGAAAAAAACCGAAAAGAAAGGGCTAAAAATAAGTTTAAAGAAGTCCATTTTGAAGTGTTTTTAATAAAAATGGCTCTAGTTTTTTTAGCAATGTTGCAGTGTATTTTAGATCATTACCTTGTTGAAACACAAAATTGTTTCCTTATCTAAGTTTTTCATCAGAATATTTTAATTTTTGGTTCAATATATTGTTACACAAATTAACATTCCTACCTTCATCAATAAATTCAAATTTACCAATGCCATATAACACTTCCGCTACTATGTTTAACTGTTCTACTCTTGCAATTTAAAAATTTCCCCATTCTTTTTCTTTTGTTAAAATGGCTTTTTACAAGCACAAAATACATCAACTAAACCTTGCTTTATAAATGCAATTACTAATTAATGTTAGTGGAATGTTTTCAGATGATTTCCTATATCTTATGCACTTTCAAATCGTTCTTTAAATTTCTTTATCATTTCTTGAAGTTGTTTTAACTTTTTGTTCTTGCCAGTATAAATTTCAAATGTTTCATTTTGTTTGGAATTTCTAGGAATATTTGTAGCCTCTAAGATTTTTCTATTAGTATTCCATTTTCTAATCAAAAATTGTTTAAAGGTTAATTATTTAAACAATTGTTGAGAATTGTTTAAATAATTAACCTTTAAACGCTGTTCTGTTTAAAAAAGTACACCAAAAATGTAAAACTTAAACATTTTCTCTTAATTTTTTTTCTATATACTAAATGAATTTTTTTACATAGTAAATGCCTAAAGGGATCTCAAACTCAGAGATATGTTGTGTTCATAATAAAGAGAACGATAAAAAAAAATGTTTGGGCTAAATTTTTTTGATGAACACAATTAATTTTTTTGTTTGTTATGTAATCGATCTGATACACAAACAAAAAAAATTCAATGACATCATGTACTGAAACTCTTAGGAATAACACGAGCTTGAATAAATTATCAAGTCTGTTGATTGCAGCATATATTTTTCTGACTTTTCTGCCTACAACAAAACAGAGAAGGCGAGCTTCGACTAAAATAAAAAAGTTTTTCTTGGTGTGCATTTATTCTTTTGTTTTATTCGAAAAAATTGAGCCCAAAATTTTTTTTTATTATTCTCTTTAATATGAACACAACATGTCTCAGAGGTTTGGGAGCCCTTTAAGTATTGATTAAATAAAAAATTAATATTTCAACATTTAATATTTCTATATATTAGGTGGTTTAAAAAGGTAACAATTTTTTAAAATATCTTAGTGTTTCTCTAAATGTTTTTTTTTCAAATTCTTTTACTTTGATAAACTTTAAGGATGAGAAAGATCTTGAAAAAGTTGAAGATTTTGAAAAAAAATTTAACTTTCGATTTGAAGAACCGGATCAAGATCTTGTAAGTTAGTTTATTGAAGTAGACAACAAAGCTGAAAGATTTTTTTAAATTTTAATTTCAAATACTATCTTATATATAAAGTTAGTAATAAATTTTCAAGTAAAAACTATTATATAATATATGTATTAAAATATAATTATTGTAATTTACATTTTAAATAATTATACTTCCAAGTATAATTTATTGGATATTTATCAATAAAATCACTGGTTTACCTGGTTTATCTTATTTCATATCTCTATATTTGCACTATAAATGATATATAAATACTTTATATAGTATATATAATTACTTATTGTAGTTACATATAAACATTTTTATTAGACCAATTTTACCTACTTATAAAAATCACATTTTGCTTTTCTTTAATTTATTTGAAAATTAGAATTATTATTTGATTTTAAATTTATTTAATGAAATAGTTTTTTTTAAATGTATAGCTAGTATGTAGCTTTTGTCACAAGGTTTCCTTTTTATATGTCTTTATTGTCCTTTTAATTTTTATATTTTCTTTTTTATTAATTTCATATTCCTTGTATTTTACTGTTTGAGAGGTTTTTCGGGTGTTTTAGACATTTTTTTGGGTATTTTGGGTATTTGTGAGGTTTTGGTGTTTGAGTGTTTCAGTTGTTTGAGAGGTATTTAAGGTATTCAAGTGATTTAGGTTGTTAAGAGTTTTTGGTGTTTAGCATTTTTTTTAGAGAAGTTTATTTTATTGTAACAATGAATTATAAGATAGTAGGCTAGAGACTATTTAATAAATGTAGCAAGTGATGCTGGTTACTTTTTATCAGGCTCTCCGAAATATCATTGGTGAATGAATCATGGTTCTAATGATGAAACCTAAATTGCACCTATTTTTCACCTACAACTGATTAATTTTAATTAGCACCATTGTTTTTTGATATACATACTACCCTTACTCTAATGTTTTAATGTACTAATGTTTTAAATAAACATGTAATAATTGATATTAAATTGAATAAAAATACACACAGCTAATTACTGTACAAACTATTTGCAAAAAAAAAAAAAACTTGCGGAGAACTCAAAATTATGACATGGCCCCCACAATCCCCTGATCTCAACCCAATGGAGTTACTATGGGAACAACTGGATTGTGAGGTATGAAAAGAGTGTCCTACATCAACAACCCATTTGTGGTCAATTTTGCAACGAGTGTGGAAAAATATTTCATTAATTTATTTGGATAATTTAATCAAACATATGCCAAAACTTGTTTGTGCAGTAAGGAAAGCAAAGGGTGATTTTTTCATGAATGTGAATGTAAAAAAAATATAAACTTTTGTTCGTGTTATATTGCTAAAACTTGTTGATTTTTATCATAGGTTTAAACATGTTGATTAGTTTGTAATTATTTATAATGATGTTTGGTTAATTGTAATTAGTTAACTTATTTTTTTATGCATTTTTTTGCAAAAAACAGAGTGACCAGAAACTTTTGCCAGGCAGTGTGTTTATATATATATATATATATATATATATATATATATATATATATATATATATATATTAAATTTCATTTCGCTTGCAAATGAGTAGAAAAGCAGTGTCAGAGAGCTTCAAATGGCGAAGTTTAAAATTATTAAACTTATTGGTGTTTCTTAAATTTGAGTGCAAAAAACAGTGAAAAGCTGGGAACTGACATGTAATGTTGTTGACATGCCTCGTTCTGGAAGACAACCAAAGCTTAGTGACAAAAGTAGTATATTTAGAACCAGTAGGTTAAGTCCTCGGCTCAGCAACAAAAATTTTAAATATTCAACCAATCCTTTTCTAATCGAAATGTAAGCAGAGAACTTGTTAGAAGAAGGTTGGCAAAAAAAGGTAATGTGTCTATGCAATAAGAAAACCTATCTTGTCAATCATGGGTCGATGCAAAAGACAAAAAAGATTGGTGCAAAGAATGTTTGCATAGGGTAGTTGAAGATTGGGCAAAAGTGATTTGGAACGGTGAGTCAATTTTTGAAACCGCAAAGGAAGAACATACATTAAAAGATTTGCAACTGAGAAATATTATGAGCGCTATTTACAAGCAAGATGACAAAGTGGTGGGGGCTCAGTAGGCATATGGGGTCTTGCTTCCAGTAAGATGGGGCTCTAACACACACAGCACATAGTATAACACACTGATTTAACACAAATAAGATCAATTTGTTGCCTTGGTGCTCGAGATCACCCGATATCAATTCAATAGAAAATATTTGGTCATGGATCTACACTAAACTTTTAAACCATCAAATTCAATCAACTGAGCATTTGAAGCAACTTCTGAATGAGTATTGGTTAAAAGTGCCACATGAGATGTGCATGAAGTTGGTCGAATCAATGTAGAGAAGTGACCGGGGACCTGGCCCCAGCTAAAATTGAGAATTAAAACCCGGCCTTGATAAAATTTTAAGATTTAGCAGGAGTTAATAGCCAGGACCAGGCAAAAATATTTATAATACTTAATATATTTATGCATACATTTACTATTTATTAAATACTGGCATATATATATATATATATATATACCGATGCCGATGAATAGGAAAAGGCCGATACCGATGCCGATACCGATGAATTAACTAATTATTAAAGTTTTGAAGATATAAAGCCATAGAGCTTTAAATTGGGTAAATTTTTTCATGTAATCCATACTGGTAAACAAATACTTGGACCCAAATAAATAAACTTGCCTGTAAACAAAGTCAAAATAAACAATTTTTCTAAAAATTCTAAGTGATGCATAAAGTTTAGATTATTTATTATTTAATAATTATCAAAATGCAGGATAAAAGTATTAAAATGCCATCGGTAATGCATATCGGTAAATTAATAAAAAAAGGCTGATGCCGATACCGATTCCGATTGTACAAAAAGCGGCCGATTAGGCTGATGCCGATGCCGATTAATTGGTACATCACTAATATATATATACATAAATTATGTTAGTGCATTCTACAAAGAGAGTGCTCAATGTTCTTAAAGAACAGAGCAATAATAAATTAGTAAAAACATTTATCTAATTTTTAGTTGTCTTCTATAAGTTGTTTAGCCATCTGTAGGCTCATTTTAGGCATTCTTTCTGATGAGTCTACTGATGGTAAAACAACTTGTAGATGACAACTAAAAATTAGATAAGTGTTTTTACTAATTTATATATACATACATACATATATATATATATATATATATATATATATATATATATATATATATATATATATATATATATATATATATATATAATATATATATATATATATATATATATATATATATATATATATATATATATATATATATATATATATATATATATATATATATATATAAAATAGCATATTTATATATTACTGTATACAAATGTTCTAAAAATCTCTAGATCAAAAGATACCCAAGAACAATAAAAGAATCTGTTCGATGTGAAGATGATAAAAGAAAACAAAAACGAAAAGATAGGGAAGAGCGTAAAAAAAAAGAAAAAGATAAAAAAATCCAAGAGCTGAAAAGATTAAAAAAACTTAAAAGAAAAGAAATTATTGAAAAAATTGAAAAACTTAAAGAAATTACTGGAAACAATAAAGTAGGATTTTTAGAAGAAGAATTAGATGGAGAATTTGATGCTGCAAAGTATGACCAACTTATGAAACAAGTATATGATAAAGAGTTTTATGATGTAGAAGAATATGAAAAACCAGTTTTATCTGATGATGATGATCTTAAGGAAGGTAATAAATTTTATCTGATGATGATGATCTTAAGAAAGGTGTTAAATTTTATCTGATGATGATAATCTTAAAAATGGTATTTAATTTTAGGATAAATATTTATCCTAAAATTTAATACCTTTATTATATTTATAATATTTATTTATTATATTATATGATATTTGTTTATTATTTAAAAGTGAAATGTTTGATGAAAATATACAACATGGTGAAGATATATCATAAACTTTATTTCATAAAAATTTATTTGTATTTTCATTTTCTACTGTATGGATATAAAAATAAATGCATTCATAAAACTTTGCCATTTAATAATATCCTCCATGTTTTCATTAACCATATTGTTTGTTATATAATTTTTTGTGACCAAATTGTTTATTATATTATTTTCATCAACCACATTGTTTATTATTTTTTTCATCAACCGCATTATTTAATATAGTATTTTCATAAACCGCTTTGTTTATATTATTTTCATCGACCACATTATTTATTATATTATTGTAATAATCAGTTGAATAAAAAAACCAAATCGAGCGATTTTATTAAATTTGTTTTAATAAACATCATTATTAAGTAGTAAGATTCTTTTGCTGGTTTGAAGAATGAGAAAATAGGCATGCTGTGAAAATAAAACCTTTTTTAATCAAAATATTGTGCATTACTATGCTTACAACAACAAAAACTTTATGTAAATGTATTATTGCATGTATGTAATTCACAGCAAGTGACTCAAAATACCAAGTGGTTAATATGTATTTCACATCAAGTGACCCTCTGTCATTTTATCAGTTTTATGGGTTTTTGGTTTTCCTCGTGTAACAATAATGAATAAACAGGAAATTTTTTTTTTTTTTAATGGGAAAAGCCTTTTTTTTTATATAAATAATGTCAAAAATTATTTATTAAAAAAATATATCAATGACAAAAATTTTAGATCCTATTTAAACTAAAATTGTAATTCAACTTTTTTTTTATTCTTCTAGAAAATTGGGATGAGTGGACAGGTGCAGAAAAAAATGAAGGTTAATTTTTATTCAACATTTTCATTTTTAAGACATTTTTTAATGCGGATTTTTACAAAAAAGTTTAAAAATAATAAAAATACTTAAAAAAAATGTTTACATGTATAAATAAATACTGGTATGTTATTGGATAAAAGGATTTCAGTGTTTTAAAGAAACTTTAGTTAATTATTAATTACCTGATTTAGATGATAATTAATTATTATCCATTAGTTAATAATTAGTTTTAGTTCTAATATGAAAAAAAATTTTTGAAATTTTCTTTTTTAAAATTATATAAAAATAAAGCTCTATTACTATAGATTGATTATATAGATTGATTATATATTATATAGAATATATATATATATTAATATATATATATATATATATATGTATATATATATATATATATATATATATATATATATATATATATATATATATATATATATATATATAAATATATATATATATATACATATATATATATTTATATATGTATATATATAAATATATGATATATGTTGATTTTACCAACAAAAAATGGGACCACAAAATTAAAGGAATGAAAAAAGCATATGAAAAAGACAAACTAAAAATAAAATCACTAACTGAAAGAAACGATAAAAGAACAGATAGTATTCAACACTCAACAAATAGTCAGGATTTTGAAACTGTGCAACAAATACAACAAACAAGCACTTTTCTAATTAATGATTCATCTCTATCTGATAATAATTTACCATCAAAAAACCACCAACGACCACAACGAGCAGTAAAAATGAAAAAATAACTCCTAAAATTATAAATTTATCAAAAATAAAGCTATCAATGTTACAAATATCTCTATTACTCAAAGGTCCTAAGTTTACTCCCACAACCAAAGGTAAATTATTTTCAGTGAAATCCGATTTAAAAGAATTTACAAGGAAATTGATCATCCATGAACAGTTTTATACAGCAATGAATAATTAGTAAAAGATAAATCTAATCGGGAAATGTTCACATCGAATCCTCTTTTATCAAACATTGTACAACAAATAAATAACTTAGTTCCTGGTGAAATGAAAGTAAATTATAACATTACAAAAAAAGAACATAATGCCTTAGAAGAACTAAAGAGTAACAACAAAATTATCATTAAATCTGCTGATAAAGGAGGTTGTTTAGTTCTGATGGATGCAGATTACTATAGAGATAAACTTGTGTACCATGACCATTTATTAACTGAAACATTTAAAAAAGTTGATAGTAACAGATGAAATATGTTTTAAGAAACTTAAAAATCACGTGGATAAATTTAAAGAATGTTTAACAAAAAAAGAAATTACTTATCTCAAAAACTATGAATGGAAAACTAGCAATTTTTATGTGTTACCAAAAATTCACAAATCTAATGCAATAGAAAATTTTATAAAAGAATCTAATAAGGAATATATTGAATGTTTATGCCCCGATGATCTGAATGGAAGACCAATAGTAGGAGGTTTTTTTTCGCCCACCCAGCGCCTTGGTGAACTCGTTAAAAAAATCTTATCACCTCTTGTACCAAAATTAACAACATATATAAAAGATGATTGGCATTTCATTAGAGTACTACCTAACAATATGGAGTACCAAAATACTACTTTATACAGTGTTGATATTTCTAATCTTTATACTAGTATTTCTCATGAACTAGGTTTAGAAGCGATTAAATTTTGGATAAGTAAATTACGTGATGATATACCTATCAGATTTTCGGAAGCTTTTATTTTAGAAAGCGTGAATTTTATTTTAAAGAACAATAATTTTACTTTCAATAATGAGTTTTTCAATCAACTAATCGGAACAGCTATGGGAACAAAAATGGCTCCACCATATGCTTGTTTAGTAGTAGGATATCTTGAAGAAATGAAATTATTTCCTAAAGTTTTACCGATTTTCTTCAATAAAATTGAATGCGAGAATATTCAAAACAATTTCAAAAGATACATGGATGATGGTTTTGTCGCTTTATTAAAATCAATTAATGTTAATTTGCTGTTAAAGTGTCTCAATTCTTTACACCCCGATATCAAATTAAAGAAGAACAATCTAAAATTTCATATACGAATACCACACAGTACCAATTTTTAAACTTTTTAGATATAACAGTTATTCTACATGATAGCAACATTATTGAAACAGACATTTTTTATAAACCTACAAACTCCCATGACTATCTAAATTACAAAAGCCATCACCCTAAACACACAAAGGAAAATATACCTTTTACATTAGCTAAACGAATCATTTGTTTCGTATCTAATCCAATAAAAATGGAAATCAGACTTCAACAACTAAAACAATTTTTAGTTCGATGCAATTACCCAGTAAAAATCATTAATAATGGAATTTTTAAAGCTCGAATGTAAATTATGTTAGTGTATTTTACAAATAGAGTGCTCAATGTTCTTAAAGAACAGAGCAATATTTAATTAGTAAAAAACACTTATCTAACTTTTATCTTTGACTTGAAGTTTCATCATTGCTGGATCATCAGGAAGAGTTACTAAATCTCAAAAAAAATTCAATTTATAGAAAAAAATATTTTACAGGAAGTTATAAATTATTATAAAAAATTTTTAATTACTATATTTTTTTTTTTTTTTTTTTTTTTTGTTAACGGGAAGTTACAGAAACTACGCCACAGTGTTATAAAATGGGTTCTAACCTTGACTTTCTGACCCGAGAAAACCCTTTTGTGGAATGATAGCCCACACTATGGGGATCACTTGGATATAAGTATTAAAATCAGATTACAACGTCATGGCAAGTTATTGGCAGGGCCGTACGGAACGACAAAGACATGGGGGGGGGTGAAAATGAAAAAAACAAATTTTACCAACAATATTTTTTTTTTTTTTTTTAGAAGCCAAATTTCAGTTTTAACTGACATAAACCATAATTTTCGAGTTTTCCGTCAAAAACCGACAGAATATAGTACAAAATATAGGTTATTCCAATAAATATGAACTAGGGAAACAAAAAGACATATTCTGAGAGTTTATCGTGTATCTAAAATGAAAATTATGCTTTAAAATAAATATTCTAATACAAGAAAAAATCATTCTAAAATGGCTCTTTTCATAAGCAATGTTTACTAT